>NC_053023.1:260232529-260504794 GCF_003073215.2 Triticum urartu
CTGCGTAGGGCAGGTTGTCATCCCAACTAGATCCATAATCTAATGCACAAGCTCTCAACATATCCTCCAGAATCTGGTTGACTCTCTCGGTCTGTCCATCTGTTTGCGGGTGAAAAGCTGTACCGAACTCCAGTCTGGTTCCCAAAGTTTCATGCAACTGATTCCAAAACTTTGAGGTAAACTGGGTTCCTCTATCTGATACAATGGTCCTCGGAACTCCATGCAAACATACGATCCTGGTCATGTATATCTTGACCAACTTCGCACTTGTATAGATGGTTTTCACTGCGATAAAGTGAGCCACTTTGGTCAAGTGATCAACTACTACCCATATAGAATCATATCCTGATTCGGTCCTGGGCAATTCGGTGATAAAATCCATGCCAAGCTTATCCCACTTCCATTCGGGTATCGGCATAGGTGTAGCAATCCTGCTGGCTTTTGATGTTCTGCCTTCACTCTCTGACATACATCACATATGGCTACATACTCAGCAATATCCTTCTTCATACCAGTCCACCAGAAACGCTCCTTTAAATCCAAATACATCTTGGTGTTTCCGGGGTGTATCGAGTACGGTGAGTCATGAGCCTCCTGAAGTATTAACTTCCTGATCTCTGTGTTATTGGGCACATAAACACGGTCCTCAAACCACAAGGTGTCATGTTCATCCTCACGAAAACCTTTGGCCTTTCCTTTTCTCATTCTCTCTTTTATCTCGGCAATCTCTTTGTCATCCTTCTGAGCTTCTCGAATCTTTCCTAACAATGTAGACTGAACTTCCATTGTCGCAATGAAACCTATAGGAGCAATCTCCAATCGAAGTTCCCTGAGATCCTCTGCTAACTCCTTTGGCAATCCTGTGCTTACGAGGGTGTTAGCATAACTCTTCAGGCTGAAAGCGTCTGCTACGACATTGGCCTTGCCTGGATGATAGTGAAGCTTCATGTCATAATCCTTTATAAGTTCCAACCATCTCCTCTGCCTAAGGTTCAGCTCCTTCTGTGTGAAAATGTACTTCAAACTCTTATGATCAGTGTACACATCACAACGGTTTCTAATAAGGTAATGTCTCCAAGTCTTCAACGCACGCACTACGGCAGCCAACTCCACATCATGCGTGGCATAATTTAACTCATGTGGTTTCAGTTGTCGCAAGGCATATGAAACAACCCTTTCGTCCTACATCAGTACTCCTCCAAGTCCTAAGCGAGACGCATAGCAATACACTTGGAAATCCTTGCGTATATCCGGCAGAATCAGCACTGGGGCTGTAGTTAGACATCTCTTTAACTCCTTAAAACCCGCCTCACACTCTTCCATCCATTTAAATTTGGTATCCTTCTTCAATAACTCCATCATTGGCTTTGCAATCTTGGAAAAATTCTCAATGAATCTCCGATAGTATCCTGCGAGTCCAAGAAAACTGCGGATCTCGCTAACTGAACTGGGTGCCAACCATTCAGTGACTGACTGAACCTTGGTGGGGTCTACTGCTATACCTTCTCCTGATATAACATGTCCAAGGAATCCAACTTCCTTCAACCAAAACTCACACTTGCTGAACTTGGCATATAGCTGATGTTCTCTAAGCTTTCCAAGTACCAAACGCAAATGCTCCTTATGCTCCTCTTCATTCTTCGAGTATACCATTATATCATCAATGAACACCACAAGAAACTTATCCAAATATTCCATAAACACCTTTTTCATCATGCTCATTAAATAGGCAGGGGCGTTAGTCAGTCCAAATGACATGATCGTATACTCATATAATGCGTACTTTGTGGTAAATGCGGTTTTAGGTATATCCTTCTCTCGGACCTTCAGCTAGTGATATCCTGATTGCAGATTGATCTTCGAAAACACATTAGCTCCTTGCAACTGGTCAAACAAATCATTGATCATCCGCAGTGGGTATTTGTTCTTGATCGTCACCTCATTCAACGCACGATAATCAACAACCATTCTTAGAGACTTATCCTTCTTCTCAACCAAAAGCACTGTGGCTCCCCATGGTGATGAACTCCATCGGATGTAACCTTTCTCCAATAACTCCTTGATCTGCTTCTTAATCTCCTCCAAATCATTTGCGGGCATCCGGTAGGGTCTCTTTGATATTGGCCCTGTACCTGGCAATAGCTCTATCAAAAACTCGATGTCTCGATCCGGTGGCATGCCTGGTAACTCCTCTGGAAAAACATCTGGGTAATCCTTCACTATAGGCACTTCCTCCTGAACAACTCCCATGAGGGTATTTACTTGGCTCCTCCTAGGTGCATGCCTGGATACATACTTGATCCTTTTTCCCTCCGGGGTGGTGAGATAAATCGACTTACTAGCACAGTCAATGCTTCCTCCATACTTTGACATCCAATCCATGCCTAATATCACATCAAATCCTTGTGACTCCAAAATTATTAGGTCTGGCGGGAAAACATGGCTACCAATGGTTAAGGGTATCCGGTCGCACCATCGGCTAGCCGTATACTCTGCTCGAGGTGAACTTACTAACAGAGGGGTCCTAAGGGCTTGGGTTGGTAGTTTAAACTTATCCATGAATCCCCTTGATATGTATGAATGTGATGCTCAAGTATCAAAAAGAACAAGGGTGGTAAAAGACTTAACCAAAAACTTACCGATAACTGCGTCTGGCTGCCCTTCAACCTCCTCCACGTTAACGTGGTTCACTTGTCCTTTGTTGAATGGATTGGGATTCTTCCCAGCGCTCCCATTACCGTTTCCATTCTTTGCTTCAGGGCACTCCGTGGCGTAGTGTCCAGTCTTCCCGCACTTGAAGCAAGTAATGTGACTTAGGTCTCTCTTGGCGGGTGTGGCTGGATTGGAGTGGTTCTGATTGTTGCTTGTTCCGTTCCCAGTCCAATTCTTGGAACCATTGTGGTTATGCGAACTTCCTCCATTGTGGTTATGACCTCCATGGTTATGAACAAGTCCTCCCGAGTTCGGGGTTAGATGAGGCTTCTGCTGAGCACCTGAGTTGTACCTTCCTTGTCCATACTTCCTTTTGCGGCTCTCAATTTGCTGCTGCTTCCCTTCAATCATAAGAGCCTTGTCTACCAACTCCTAGTAGTTGTTAAATGTTGCCACCATCCATTGCATGCTCATCTCGTCATTCAACTTCCATAAACTTCTCCTGCTTCGCGGCATCTGTGGCCACATCGTCAGGGGCATAACGAGACAACATACTAAATTCATCCACGTACTGCCCCACAGTACAGTTCCCTTGGCGCAAGTTGCGAAACTCACGCTTCTTCATGCTCATAGCTCCCTTTGAGACATGGGCGGTGCGGAATGCTTGCTGAAACTGATCCCATGTAACAGTGGCTATAGGGTAGGTGACACTGTAATTTTCCCACCATGAGGCTGTTGGTCCATCCAACTAATGTGCGGAAAAACTCACCTTCTCAGCATCTGTACATCCTGCAGTGGTTAACTCCCTTCCAATCCTGTGGAGCCAATCATCTGCTACTATCGGCTTGGCGCTACTGGAAAACACTGGCGGCTGCAACCTCAGAAAACGGGCTAAGTTATCAACTGGTGGTGGTGGCGCTGGGTTGTTGTTGTTGTTGCCTTAATTCTGAACTAACAACTGCATCAGTCTATTCTGCTGCTGGATCAACTGAGTGAGTTCCGGTGGGAAGGTAAATCCAGGGTCACGTATCAGAGGCATATGAGGGTTTAGAGGGAAGAGAATATAATAAAATGAGGTCTAGTGAGAGAAACACTACCCATATGCACATGAGACAAACACAATCATAACACTCAATCAATCAAACAAGGGCATACAATCGATCTAACTATCGTTACAAAAGTGCTCGGACTATACTATATACATGGTGGAATACTACTACTAATGTGGTGGTCTACTAGAAATATTGATCGGTCGAAGACTCCATGATGTCTGCTCTAGCTTCGTTTTCATAGTCATCATCGCTATCGTCATGGTCCGAGTCGGTGTCGTCGATGATGATGTAGTCCTCAGAACGAATCTCCTTGGGTTCATCGTCTTCTCCTCCTGGCGCGGGGTCTCCCATGAAGACTCCTAGCTTCCTTTCCAGATCGTCATTCTTCTCCACTAGTACGACGATTTCCTCCTCATAATCTTCGCGAGTAGCCTTGAGTTCTTCCTCCAGTTCCGTGGTCCTTGTCATCGCCTTCTTCAGATCTATCATGCCTGCACACATCTGGTTCTCCTGGCGACGAATGTGCTGGTTTAACTCCTGGATGAAAGCTGCGATTGATCTATCCTTCCTGGTGTTGATCATCTCCCATTGCTCACCTCGGCGCCCACAAATCTGGTAGATAGTATCCTTAAGCTCCTTATGCTAAACTTCTCCAATGCGTACCATGGTGATGTGGGCCGCCATACTCTTTCCTAGACTCCAGGTTGGTGCATCAAAGGAAAACTCTATGGGCTTAGTGACTGGCGCGAATGTCCTTCCTGGAACTTGAACTTGAATCATCCATCGCTCCTCTTCTGGTAAAGTGGCGTTGTAAGTCCCGGTGAAGCTTCGTATTCCAATGTTTAGGTACTTAGTGACTTCATTCAAGTGTCGTCCAAAAGGTGCTTCTTCATTCGGTTGTGCAAACTTGTTCCTTGGACGTGTCCTACACTCAGCGTGTGCTCTGATACCATCTTGTAGCGACCCGACCTCAAACGGTCAAGTCTCTGTGCTTCAGTGTCATCCCTGGACGGTAATGCTGACACACACCGTACTCGAAGGATTTATAACGAAGTAGCAATCACACACTTATTACATCGAATGTCTCAAAAGATAACTTATTACAATAAATATGGCATAAGGCCGTCTAATACGATAACAGCGGAAGGCTTGGAAGATAAAGTGAGTCCATCAACTCCAACAGCATAGCTGAGCTGCACGGCAACGACCTAACGAACCTTACTCCTCGTCTGAAAAGTCTGCAACATAATACGTTGCAGCCGGAAACTGGTCAGCACATGGAATATGCTAGTAATATAACACAGTAGAGCAAGAGTAATGCTATCACTACATGCATATTTGGCTGGTGGAAAGGCTCTATGGTTATAGTTTTGCGAAAAGCCAATTTTTTCCTACAAAAAAGGAATAGATTTTATTTACCTATCATGGTAGTTGAAACATCCCTGAGAAGGTTCCTCCAACTCAATCCCAATTAAAAGTAATTATGAACCCAACAATATTAAATTAGAGTGATGAGATACATATGATAATCCAAGTACTAGATATCAAGATGTCCTTAACCAGGGACACGGCTAACTATGATTAGATTGTACACTCTGCAGAGGTTTGTGCACTTTTCCCCAGAAGACTCGATCTCCTCTGTTGGATTTCTCGCACTACATGGTGTTTGAGAAGCGGATGCCGGAGACACAGTCTTTCAGAAGCATTAACTCTACCCCCGGGTTGACAGTACCAACCTACAACCCACTACATCTGCTAGCCTACCACATGAAGAGGTCATGCAACTTACTCAACTATGATAGAGCCCATAATAGCTTGTGGCTTCACACGGAATTTTCTAGCATGAAATATCTCAGTTCCCTTTGAGCCTGGGTGGCGGACCTTAGGATTATCACATGGGTGCTTCGGGATATCCTAGGACAACACTGGATTCTCCAGGTGCCCGACAAGCAATCCACCCAGATGTGTATTAAAGTTGCCTCCTTAAGTTGAAACATCGATTAACAATATCACATCTGTCATGGATTCACTCACCCAAACTACGTCTACGAGCATAGCATAGCAATATAAGCAATACGTACAAGTAACTCCCAAGGGTTTGATAATAATAGGGCAATAGGTTCTACCTCATCAACTACTTCCCAAACCCATATGTTATATCACAACCTAATCATGCAATGTTTGAGGATTGGAACTAATGCATAATAACTGGGTGATAAAGGGGTATGATCAAAGTGTTACTTGCCTTGCTGATGATCCGAAAACCTAGAGACTCGTAGTAGCACGCTTCGCACTCCGGGTGTTCTATCGCAAACAAACAATAGCATACATAATCAATCAGGCAAAGATGCACCGGTAAAACACAAATAAGAAAGTCTAACTAGAAAGTTCAACTTAAGAACTCCGGTTTGAAAAAAGAATCAAATCAAATGGAGCAACGAAACTCAAACTGCGAAAGAAACAAGATCTGATTACTAATCTATACTGGAGTCAAATTTTACAATACCAAAATCTTGTTCAAGTTGGTTAAATGGAAAGAGGGCTTCGGGACAAAGATCTAGGCGCTTGAATCACCTGATTCCGATAAACAAGCGAAAAGATAAACTAAAACGAAAATCGGATCAGCAATCGCGATCGAAAATAACCGTGAAATATCTGAGAAAAAGAAAAACCGACGAACAGGCTAACGAACGAACGTTCGTTGTCTGCGACTAACGGGCGAGAACCGTTTGTTAAAACAAATGTACAAATGAATGTCCGCTAAGAAAACCGGCAAACCGATCTAAAAAAACCGAAACTAGGGTTTAAAAAAAACCGACGGTTTTTACCTAAACCGAAAAAAACGGGACGGCGAGATTTGCGAACTCCGGCACAGCTCCGGTGGCTTCCGGCAAGCGGGGCGAGGGCATGGGCAACGACGGGGTGGCGCGGGTGGTGCAACGGCGAGGCGGCGGCGGCAGGCGGCGACGGGCGCTGCAAGCAGCGGCGGCTGACGGCGTGGCGAGGCGCGGCAGGCGACAGGTGGCGGCTGCTGCTGCTTGCGGCGGCGGGGTGGCGATTCGGGGGCGGGGGCGGGTGGCTTGCGGGAGGGGGCGGGAGGAGTCCCGGGCGGCGACGGCGGCGGCTGGGCCGTGTCCTGGCCGGACTCAGGCACGGCGGAGGCGGTGGCGTGGCGCGGGCCGGCCTGGCTCGGCTGGGCCTTGGCCCAGTCGGGCACAGAAGTTTTTTTTAAATAATTCCGCCGCAGAAGAAAATAAAGAAAAGAAATACTAAACAGACTCCAAAAATCCTGAAATAAATTTTCCCCGTCGTCTAAAATATGTAGGAGAAGGTGAACATTTATTTGGGCCTGACATGCAATTTTGAAAAACACGCATTTTCCTATGCAAATAAAATAGCAATAAAATCCGAATAAAAATCAAATATATGATTTTAATATTTTCCCTCCAATATCTCATTTATTTTGGAGAAGTCATATTATCTCCTCTCATATATTTTTAGTATGAAATAGATTTTGGAGAATAAAATAATAAAACCAATGATCCTCGTTTCGATATTTGAAAAAAAATCAAATATAAAAATGGTGAAATCCCCAACTCTCTCCGAGGTCCTTGAGTTTCTTAGAATTTCAAGGATCATGAAAACGAAATGCAACAAAAAATATGATATGCATGAATGTCCTATGTATAACATTCCAAATTGAAAATTTGGGATGTTACACATGCACAAATGATGAGGGGGGCGATATGGATGTGGTAAGTAGATGTAACTACATAGGAAGATCAATGGTTGTGTGTTGAACAAAGGGAGAGACATAAATTGTGAGGTACGTCGATCGATGCATGGGGAAAAAGAATTATAGTCGACCTAGCTATACGTAGGGAGATTGATAGGTATACATGCATGCATGTGTTAGAATAAAATAAGGTCCGGAGAGACGGATAGAGAGAGAAGGATGCGGCTAGGAGGTGGTGCGAGAGGCCTACTATATCGAGGGGGGGGAGTATGCGAGTATGATATCAATGAAATGAGGGGGGAGTGTGCACGTATGTGGAACTGTATTAGATAGAGGGGGCATGGATGGTGAGAAGAGAAGAGGGAAAGCGTGTGTTTGTGATAGGTACACCTGGCTAGAGAGGTATATCAATTGGTGTGTGCCAGAAAGAAGGAGCTTGAGGGCCTACACACACCGTGGGTGAAGGAGCTTGAGGGCTTACATAATCTCACTATATTTTTTCGTATGCATGTCAGATATTATACACAGTCATGCTAAACATGTAGAGAAAAAGAGAAAAGTTTTGTGCAGCAATACAATGTCATGCAGACATCGCTCCATGGTGGGTGCAATGGCAAACCCCCCCCCCTCCTCCAGATTGTAATCCAGAGGAAGATATTTTTTCAGAGGAGGATTCAGACGGAGCTAACCTCTCCTATTTACCCCCGAGGTGTTTGCTCTAAGTTGGCATGATGATGTTGGTCATATCATGCATATGTTGCCTTGAAGTGCTTACTTTCAACATCATATATGTCATCTGCTTAGTTTAGACATGTTGTGTAATGCCACCTATTTAGTTCCTATATCATATATGTGAAGGTCATATCACGCATATGTTGCCTTGCAGTGCTTACTTTCGACATCATATATGTCATCTGCTTAGTTTAGACATGTTCTGTAATGCCACCTGTTTAGTTTCTATATCATATATGTGAACTATGCAATCTCATCTTTTTTAGCCAGCCATAATATATGTGAAATATGCAATGCCATCCTGTTTAGCCAGGCATCATATATTTGAATTATATCTTGTCATTCCTTTTCTTCATTCCATTTATCGACAATGTTTGTACATTCAACTACTCTTCCTATGAATCAGCCATTTGAGTGGCTGATGGAAAAAATCTGGAGTGAAAACAAGGTCTTCAGAGAAGACAATGCTACTTGTCGAAGCAGATCTCTTGCTAGGTCCAGATAGCTCCTCGGGGATGGATTCAGAGACAGATGGCCAGTCCTATACCCCCATCAAGGTGTATGCTCAAACTTGGCACAGTTATATTGTTCATATCATGGATATAGTGTCCTATTCCCCCATATCAAGGACATCTATAGTGGTAATTTCCCTCGCTAGACGCCATACTCTTCTAAGAGTATAGCAGCGAAATGTAAATCATTGCATATGAAGGTAAAGGGGTGGAGTTTGGAGGGAGCAAACGCAATGTAGACACAGAGATTTTTGGCGTGGTTCCGATAGGTGGTGCTATCGTACATCCATGTTGATGGAGACTTCAGCCCACGAAGGGTAACGGTTGCGTGAGTCCACTGAGGGCTCCACCCACAAAGGGTCTGTCGGTGTCAAAACCGGCGGATCTCGGGTAGGGGGTCCCGAACTGAGCGTCTAAGGATTGATGGTAACATGAGACAGGGGACACGATGTTTACCCAGGTTCGGGCCCTCTTGATGGAGGTAATACCCTACGTCCTTCTTGATTGACTTTGATGAATATAGGGGTTACAAGAGTTGATCTACCACGAGATCGTAATGGCTAAACCCTAATTGTCTAGCCTGTATGATTATGATTGTCCTTGTCCCTATGGACTAAACCCTCCGGTTTATATAGACACCGGAGGGGGCTAAGGTTTGTACAAAGTCGGTTTACATAGAAAGGAATCTTCATATCCGCATGCTAAGCATGCCTTCCACACCAAGGAGAGTCCCATCCGGACACAGGGAAAGTCTTCTATCTTGTACCTCCACGGCCCATTAGTCCGGCCCTTATCACATAGCCCGGACACCAGAGGACCCCATAATCCTGGACTCCCGCAGTAGACCTTGAACCAGTCTTCAATGACGATGTGTCCGGTGCACAGATTGTCTTCGGCATTGCAAGGAGGGTTCCTTCTCCGAACACTTCAAAGCAATTGATCGTTAGTACTATATCCGGCTCTGTACAACAGTCATACCCCTGAATCACAAGGGCAGAGTACAGATAAGTTCTATCTTCTGAAGATTTCACTAGTGAGACATTACGTCTGGCCATTTTATTATTTCATACTGGTTTTCGGCCTCCCGTTTCACTTTTCGAGACGCAACCTCCGACGACACGTGTTGTCAAAACAGAGATCGTGCCCACTTATTACGGGATTCTCATCAATACGGGTTTGGGAAATCCAACCATGCCGTTTCGCACGACCCCTTGGAAATAGGCGAGCTTTAAGGCTCGTGGGGACGCATGATATTCACTGCCTTTATAAGGAGATAAGATTCCCCCTTTTTACCCCACGCCTTCCTCAACCCATCCGCCCTCAAGCTCCAGTGCCCAAGTTTCAATCCTCTCCATTCCTAGAAAGTACTCCAGCCATGTCCGGATCCGGAGCGCAGGGCACGTGGATGGCTTCCTCTGTCACGGAGAAAAACATCAAGGAACTCCGGGAGGCGGGGTATCTGGCCAAGGAGATCGCCCACTGGCTCCCGGCCAAAAAGCAGATCATCCCCACACCAAAGCCTAATGAGAGGGTAGTTTTCATCCCTCATTTCCTCCACGGATTGGGGTTCCCCCTTCATCCTTTCGTCCGTGGCCTCATGTTCTACTACGGGTTAGATTTTCATGATCTAGCCCCGAATTCTTTCCTCAACATTTCAGCATTCATCATCGTATGCGAGGCATTCCTCCGTGTTTCCCCCCACTTCGGCCTATGGCTCAAGGTCTTCAATGTGAAGCCGAAAGTAGTGGACGACCAGCACGTGGATTGTGGTGGTGCTATGGTGAGCAAACTGCCCAATGTCACTTGGCCCAAGGGCACCTTCGTGGAGACCGTGAAGGGATGGCAGCAAGGGTGGTTCTATGTCACAAAGCCCCGTGATTCCACATGGGCTGCTCCAACGGAGTTCAAGTCTGGGCCCCCAATGCGGTTGACATCCTGGCTCAACAAGGACCTGGAATGGGCGTCGTCTGACGAGGTAACGATGCTGGAGAAGTGCATCAAGAGCATGGTAGATAAAAATACCAGCCTCGCCAACGTGATTCAAGTGATGCTCTTTCGCCGGATACTCCCCTGTCAGGCGCGTCAAGAGCCCATGTGGAAGTTCGACCCGGCCGGTCCCCGGACCTTGCAGCGGTTCTTTGGCACGAAGCACAAAAACATGTGGAAGCTGCTCTTCAAGAACCAAAAGTCATGGCCGGAGACAACCGATGACCTCGGCTACGACAGCACCCACGCTGCGACCCCCATAAGTTCTTTGACAACATAACTTTGCGAGCCCTAGGAGCACACTAAAGTCTCCATTTTCTTTTGCAGGTCTGGACAAAGAAAGCGGAACGGATTCACTATCTAGCTCCGCTACCCGAAGACGAAGCTATTCCTCTATTAACGAGGATGCTAGTCCCAGTGCCGTACCAGGCGCCGGAAAAGAAGGCCAAGGAGAAGGGTAAGGAGGCCAAGACTGGCCTCCGCCGTAAAGGCGCCTCAGACGTAGTGTCCGAAGACACCAAAACTCTCTCCTCCCCTGACGAAGAGGAGGAGGAGGAGGAGGAAGAGAGCGATCCCCCACCCAAGGGAGAGAAGAAGAAGAATAAGAGGGCAGCTTCCGCCGATCTAGATGCGGAAGTGTCCAAGAAAGGGAGGAACTCCCTTACGGATGACTCCGAATCGGACGGCGATGAGTGGCGCCCCAGGCCGAAGCCCCTGGCCGGATCGTAAATACCCAAAGGTGTGTGTGTGTATATATATATATGTCTGGCTTTTCTGGCTTATAGTTGTAATGCATTTAAATTGTATGGTGTAGTCCAGTTAAGGTACTTCCCCAGCGATCCTCCTCTTTCGGGAATTCGCTGGGTCCGAACATGATGGAGAGCGATTCGCCTCCACCAGCTTCCTCCCTCACTGCCGCGGATAACACCGAGGTGTCATACTAAAGGACCCTTCCGGAATAGGGAGAGGTGCCGAAGGCTGCCAAGAACATGGGGGAACTGACCACCATGGAGACTGGAGACGGGGGCCATGTCAAGTTTGGCCCCCAACCAAATGTCATTCCGGAAACCCACACGGTTTCGGAGTCAGAGGAGCAACCCTCTTCGCGAGAAGGAGGCGCGCCTACTATACCGATGACCTCTCTCAACGCGGAGGCGCCGGACACTTTGGTGAGAGCGCTTCAAAGCGCCACCATTGTGGAAGAACGTCGTACCCTTATGGGTACGGTGATTGAAAAGGTTCATTCCGCGAAAAGCGGACTGAGTGAAGCCTACAATAGCCTTTTAAGAGGCTTTGAGGTGTGTGCTTTACAATATTTTTTAACTGTATAAAAAGAATGCCTGTGTATAGATAGTAGCCCCTAAGACTTTGTTCGGTGTTCGAAAAGAAAACCGAACAAAGGATCTAATAAATCATGCAGGAGACTAACGCACATATCTGTTTGAACAAGTAGGCTGTGAAGTAGGCGCCAGCTGCCAATGCCTCTGAAACATCCGAGCTAAGGAGGAAACTAGAAGAAAAGCAAGGTATGTAATACCAAAGCAGGTCTGAAACGATGCCAGCTCTGATGTAGTATCTCAATTAGTTTCATAATTATGTGTAACATCCCAAATTTTCAATTTGGAATGTTATATATAGGTCATTCATGCATATCATATTTTATTGCATCTTCGTTCTGCAATCCTTGAAATCCTAAGCAACTCAAGGACCCTCGGAGAGAGTTGGGGATTTCCCGGTTTTCATATTTGATTTTTATCAAATAATGAAACGAGGATTTTTTATTTTAATAATTTTTCTCTCTGAAAAATATTTCATTTTTAAAATAAATGAGAGGAGATAATATGACTTCTCCAAAATAATCGAAATATTGGAGGAAAAATATTAAAATCATTTATTTGGATTTTATTTGCAATTAGAAAAATTGCACATTTTTCAAAATTGCATTTTAGGGCCAAGAAAATGCTCATCTTGTTCTAAATATTTTATTTAGACGGTGAAAATTTGTTTTGGCATTTTAGATTTTTATTTTATTTTCTAGGATTTTATTTCCGTCGGCGAAATTGTTTTTCTTTAAAAAAATATCCCTGCGCCGACTGGGCCGATACCCAGCCAGGCCGCCGGCCCAATTGCCACCGCCGACTCGGATAGAGTCCGAGCCGGACTCCTCCTGCCGCCGCGCCTTGCCCCCTCCCCCAAGTCGCCGCCCCCTCCTCCTTATATACGCGCCACCCCGGCCCCCAACACCACAGCATCGCCACCGCCGCCGCAGCCGCCCGCGCCGCCTGTAGCCGCCCGCGCCGCTGCCGAGCCCCGCCGCCCGGCGAGCCGCCGCCCCGGCGCCCAAACCCTGCCTCGCCAGAGCCCCTCGCTGGAGGTACCGCGCCGCACCCGAGCCGCCGGTTTTAAAAAAAACCATTCGGTTTTTTTGAAACCCTAGTTCGTTTTTTAGATCGGTTCGCCGGTTTTCTCGGTTCTTCTAATTAGCGGAGGTTCGTCCGTACGTTCGTTTTAACGAGCGGTTTTTACCCGTTAGTTACAGTTAACGAACGCTCGTTCGTTAGTCTGTTCGTCAGTTTTCTTTTTATCGGATTAATATGCGATTATTTTCGATCGCGATTTCTGATCTGATCCTAGTTTCTGTTTATCTTTTCGCTCGTTAGTCGGAATCAGGCGATTCAAGCGCCTAGATCTTCGTCTCGAGACGCTCTTTCTGTTTAACCAACTTGTACAAGTTTTTGCTACTGTAAAATTTGACCTAAGTCCAGATTAGTAAATGGATCTTGTTTCTTTCGTTGTTTGAGTTTCGTTGCTCCGTTTGATTTGATTCTTTTTGCTAACCGGAGTTCTTAAGTTGAACTTTCTGGTCAACCTCTCTTATTTGAGTTTGGCCTGTGCATATTTTCTTGTTGCTTATGTATGTTATTGTTTGTTTGTGATAGAACACCTGGAGTGCGAAGCGTGTTACTACGAGTCTCTAGGTTTCACGGATCATCAACAAGGCAAGTAACACATTGATCATACTCTTTTCATACCCAGTTTTTATGCATTAGTTCCAATCCTCAAACATTGCATGATTAGGATGTCATTAACTTGTGGGTTGGGAAGTAGTTGTTGAGGTAGAACCTATTGCACTATTACTATCAAACCCTTGGGAGTTACTTCTACACGTTGTTTATGTTGCTATGCTATGCTATGCTCATAGACGTGGTTTGGGTTTGAGTGAAATCCATGACAAATGTGAGATTGTTAATTAATGGTTCAACTTAAGGTGGCAACTTAAATTAACATCCGGGTGGATTGAGGCACCTGGGGAACCCAGTGTTTTCTGTTTTTTTGGAAATCCCGGGGTACCTGTCATGGTTTTGTCACGGCAGATGTCCTAGAGAAATGACTTAGTCATGGAGCCATCGCGACGGGTTAGCTTGAAGGGGTTAAAGCGGACACAAGGACGCAAGAGAGTTTATACTAGTTCGGCCCCTACGATGAAGGTAAAAGCCTACGTCTAGTTGTGATGGAATTAATTGGGTTTCGATGACTAGGGAGCAAACAAGCTTCGCCTATGTCTCGAGTTGTTGTCTGTTGTCCTTGAACCGCCGCCGGGTCGTCCCCTTATATACACGGGTGACGCCCGTCGGTTCACAGAGTCCCAATACCGGCTCATAGATGTGTCCGGTTTGGTCTCTACTTATTCCTAACTTACAATACAAGTTAACTGCCAACGCCGGTTTATGGCTACAGGCCTTGAACCGACCATGGGACTTGAGCCCTCATCTGCCTTTTTGGGCTTTAACATACTTAACTACTGACGAAGTTAACCCGGCCCAGATAGGCCGGTTTACGCCCAACAGTAATATCCCCAACATTAGGCCCCAGATTGATTTGAACGGGTTCATGTCAATCCTTTAGCAAAAACTTCATCTTCAACATATTCTCATGATTGCTGTAAACCGCCATGATGTCATCTTCTCTGATTGCTGTAAACCGCCATGATGTCATCTTCTCTGATTGCTGTAATATGCCATGATGTCATCTTCTCTGATTGCTGTAAACCGGAGTGACGTCACCTGTCATACCGAAGCTATCCATTATGCTTCCTTGTTTAATAGATCTGCGGGAATCGAGGCGACAGTTCCGTTTCGTGGCCCCTTGTTTGTCGTTCCTGACACATGTCTTTTTTCTTTATAAATAGGACCGAAGGGTCATTTCTTTCCTCCCCTTCGTGCCTTTCTTCTTCGTCTTCCTCGCATCGCCAGCCTCGAAACTCCGCCGCCGCCGTCAACTTCTGCACCAACCTTAGCCACTGCATCAACCTGAACGAACCAGAGCACCGCGGCAACCTTCCACGTCTTCCTCAACTCTGGTAAACCTTCTGCTCTTCTCAACACGGATCTGTTCTAGGGTTTCGTGTTCTTGCAGTGTTCATCACCTGTTCCTGTTCATATACTAGCTCCTGGATGCATCTATGGACCCCTGCTCTGTGTAGCGGTAGCTTTTAGTATCCGCCTTTAGTTTCATGCCCAAGACCATAGATCTCACATATATTTCTGCCCATTGATTCAATATTGTTCTGCTTTGAGCTTTTGAATATTTTTCTTATTTTTTGAACTTGCTTCAGATCCAACGCTGTAGAGAAATCTTGTGAAATTTGTTTCTGCATACTTATCCATCCGCAATCTCAGCTTTTCAATGCTTAGATCAGGCGGTTTAACCTTATAGAAAATTTTCCAAACCGGTATATGCCATTAGTCCCCTTGTTGAACCGCCAGATGTTGGTTGCTTCATGAAACTCTGGTTCAGATAGTTTTGTCTCTGGTTTAATAGTGCCCATACCAACGTACCTTGATTAAATGCATTTTTGAACCGGGATCTTCTACCTTGTAGATTCCATCACGGCCAAGCAAGTATATGAGTGCAATTGGGTTCCTTCTCGCGTCCCGGAGGATCAACTGGACGATTTAGTCCTGATTGGCGCTTTAGGCAGCAAAGATACCATCCATTGGAGGGCTCCTGGCAAAGAATGCCCTCCCACACCTCGAGAAGGAGAGGTTGTTGTTTTCGTAGATCACTTAGCCCGGGGCTTTAAGCCGCCTGGTTCTAAGTTTTATCAGGATGTTTTAGCCGAGTTTCAACTCCATCCGCAAGACACTGGCCCCAACTCTATTACAAATATATGCCACTTCCAAGTGCTCTGTGAGGTGTTCTTTCAAGAGGAGCCCATAGTGGAATTGTTCGGAGATCTTTTCCATCTAAACCGCCGTACTGAGTTTACTGATGGCTCTAATACGGAGTTGGGTGGCATGGCGATTCAGAAAAGGAAAGAGGTCACATACCCTCACGCCAAGCTGCACAGTCACCCCAAGGAGTGGAATCAGACATGGTTCTACTACAAAGACACCTCCCCTGCTGGTGAGAATCCCTTGCCTGGCTTTCGTCCGGAGTGGCTCAGCAATACACACCCTTTTCCTCAAAGATTGACTGCCCAGGAGAGAAGCAAATATGCTCCCCAGCTGTCAAAGCTTAGAGCCTTTATGGCCAACGGTTTAACAGGGGTTGATCTCGCTCACTGTTGGATATCATGGAGCATACTGCCCCTTAGTCAGCACTCCGGTTTGATGTGCGAGTATACTGACAGTGTTGATGATCCACTGCGACATTCAAAACTCCAGCTCTCCGGTGAAGAAATCACAGAGGCTGTGCATAAGATACTGAATGAACCGGAACACGTCTGCGCTAGAACCGGCCTGCTTCCCTTCTGTGCCACCAACAAACCGCCAGCTGTAAGACTTTGATTTTTCTCTTTGCTGAATCTGCATATGATATGTCTGGTCATTGTTTTTAATATCAGTGTCTGCATAATCAGGGCGATGATCCGTTTTGGAGCAAAAAACTGCCGCAGGAGAAACCAGAAAAACCAGACAAACCGGAAAGAGCAACCCGGCAAAAGACTAAAGCTGTGAAGAAGACTGCCCACAGGAAAAGAACCACTGCATCTTCTAATCCGGCCCCTGATGATGAGGTGGATAATCCGGACTTTGAGGTAGAGCTTGACTCACTTGGTTTATTTTTCATGCGTCTTATTGATGATGATATTTGTCAGGATGATGCCAAAGCCAGCCACGCAGATGTTGCAGAGGTAATTATTCTCTCTTCTGATTCAGAAACTTTGCCTTCACAAAAAATCCATCAAGCAAACCGGAAAGTTAAATTTTCTCATCCTCTTGCTTATTTGGATCCTAAACTTCTTATGAAGACCCAACAACACGAAGCTTGCCGCACCACCCGGCACAGCGGCCAGGTAGTTACCTCCGCCGGCTTACCGAACAGTCGGGTTCGGAAACGCCATTCCGAGGTCTCTAATTTGCTTGTCAGTGCTTGTCCTAAAGCGGGCTGCTTTCGTCAACCTCTTAATCCGTCTGACTCCGATTACCAGGTTACTTCCCACTCATCTTCTGGCGAGTCATCGGCTACTCAGCTCCCACCGCTCAAAACGGTGCTTGGGTAAGCTATACTTATTGTGATGTTTGCAGTACATTGCCTTAGAACATATGCTATATTTGATTTTGTTATTCTTCTCAGGGCCAAACCTAGGCCAAGCAAGAAGGCCCGCCTGGACAAAGCGGCCGAAGAAGATGTCATTCTTGAACCAGGCAAGACACCCAATCTTGAAGCGGCTATTCCTGAGGATATACCCAACGATCCACCACGGCA
Source organism: Triticum urartu (assembly GCF_003073215.2). Taxonomy (NCBI): domain Eukaryota; kingdom Viridiplantae; phylum Streptophyta; class Magnoliopsida; order Poales; family Poaceae; genus Triticum; species Triticum urartu. The sequence continues at coordinate 260,249,908 of NC_053023.1, forward strand.
GGACGATGATCTTATTTCTGATGAGAGACCTACTGACGCCTTAGGTCTTATCAATCAGCCCACAGGTTCCATCCGGATTGAAAGTTCCACCGGTCCAGCAAAACCTACTAACAAGCCAACAGCCCCAGTGTAAACCGGCGGTACCCAGGATGATGAGGTTGTCATTACTGGCACTGGCCATACTGAGCCAAGCAATCCTGTTGCTTTATCCAAACATTCTGCCAAGGAAGAATTTGCTGCCTTTGGCAAAGGCAAGTGGAACGCTGATCTGACGACTTATGCTGCTTTGAACGCCCAAGATATCCATTCCGACTATCTGAACCGGTTGTATACCAGTCGCGACTATGAAGCCGGTCTGGTTAATATGATGAAAGAGAAATATGAAGTAACTTCCATATGCTCCTTCCTGCTTATATGCTTCCATTCTTGCTGACTCTCCTAGCCCCCAAGGGCCGGTTTGTTATATTCTTTCAAACCGGGACTTACCAATATAAATCTTGATGCTTTGAAGTTTGCTGATGTAGCCCCCAAGGGCCGGTTCAACTTAACATAGTTAAACTGGTACTTTAAGTAATTGAAATTGCCGCATCAGAATATATATGAGCAAATAGCCATTAGCCCCCAAGTGCCAAGTTGAATACTTGTATTGATCTTGGGACTTTGTAAGCAATTGAAAGATGAAGACCGAATATGCATTAGCCCCCAAGTGCTAAGCGCATAACTTGTTATGTGATTGGTACTTGAATCCTTATACCGATTTGTTGAAGCATATATCTATATGCATGCAGGCGGAGCTGAAGACGAAAGAAAACCAAGTCTCCGATCTCCAAGAAAACCTAAAAACCCAACAGGCTGAAACCTCCAAAGCAAAAGAGGAATAGGCCAGCGCTTTAAGCGCCATGGAACAGCTTAAGGAGAGCTTCAAGAAGAAGCGAGCGGATTGGGCCACTGAAAAGTCCGCTTTGATTAAACGAGCAGAGGATGCCGAGGCTGCACTAAAACCAGTGGCGGATGAACTGACCAGCATAAAGTGGCACGTGCATGCCATGACTACTGCTATCTTTGGTAAGCCAGTTTGCCTTCTGAATTGGCTCTGCCTTCTGACAGAGTCGCCGGTTTATTAACCCTTTATGGTATTTCAGGGACACGCATTGATCACTTGGGGTCAGATGTGCGGAAGAAACTAAAAGCCGCCTATACATTGGTTGAACAATTGTATACTGGTGCCCAGCGGATCATCTGTACCGCGTCTCATAACAAACCGGTGCCCACTTTGATTCAAGATACTCTGATGAAACTGTCAGTGCTTCCTGCCCGGGTTGAAGAGCTGAAGAAATCTGCTGCTCGAACCGGTGCAATCAATGCCTTAATCCGGGCAAAAGCCTGGGTGCCGGATTTTGATCCTATTGAAGCGGCTCAGGGCTATCCCAGCTTGAAGGAAGATGGGTCAGAATTTGGTGAAGCAGATCTGCGAGCAATAAACTGGGAGGTACGTCCACTAGCCTGTCAGTTGGATGAGGAAGCAGACTTGTCTCATTATCAAGCACAATATGAAAGTCAGAACAAGTGAATAGCTGCACCAATCCATGAATCGGAAAATCTGATCCCTCCAATCCATAAGCATACTTACGCTCCCGATATTGATCCATCATTGCTGATCCATGATGAAGCTGTTTTTCAAGCATTAATGGGAACCGACTGGACAACTGTGGATTTCCAGCCACTGGGTAGAGAAACGAAAGCTGAAGCGGCGCAGGATGACCCACAACCATCAGGCCAGGCTGGTGACCAAGCTTGAACCGGAAGCCAGTTTTAAAACTGCCTCTCCTTTGTGAAAAACAATTATATTATTATGGGCACCATGTTGCCTTGTAATAGGCTAGCTGATACCTTTGATGTTGATATGCCTTCGTGCATAACTTGCTCTTCCTGTGGTAATGAACTTTCCAAAACACTTTCTGAAATGAGAAATTCGTTAAGTGCCACCGCGGTTGTACCGTTAGGCGGAATATGATGTCTGTATATATGAAATCAAAACATCCAAAACAAAAATTTAAGTATATGATCAAATTTTTGAGATACATAATACCTGCCATCGTTGAGTGTGAAGTTGGCTTGGCCAATCTTTAAGCGGAGTTTTGCAAACCCACACTGTTGGAGGAGATAACAGCTCCTGTATATATATATGACGCTGGTTTTACCATGTAAACCGTGCCAGGTTATAATAAACACCGTGTTACTCCATAAGAGGATGTTAACAACAAGGATCAAACCGGACAAATAGTCTCCGGATTGACGTGAACTGTGTTCTGTCAATTGATTGGTTAAAAAACTTTGTCGGTTTAAAAAACACAATGAAAAGCAAAAACCCCCCTTCAAAGAAAAGTGTGAAGCAAAAGCAACGACAAAAACGTTTGCCAAAAAAGGTTTATTTAAGCTGATCAAATGGCGTTACCATGGCCAAACACGACCAAGCTCCCGTTAGGTGTAACTATGGTTCTAGTCAGCCAGGTCCCCAAGTGATTCTGTGGCATTTATGCCGACCAAATGGCGTGGTCATGGTTCGGGTTCGACCAAGCCCCCAAGTGATTCTGTGGCCTTAGGCCGATCAAGAGGCATGATTGGTTCAGACATGACCAAGCCCCCAAGTGATCTGGTGGCTCTCTCCTATCAAGAGGCATGGTATTGGTTCGGACACGACCAATCCTCCAAGTGATATAACACGATGCTTTTAGCAAAGCGAACTCAAGGGGTAAACCGGAGGCCGCTTTAGAGCAACTCCGTGTAACCTCACATGATGTAAAAGAACAGATACCCCGCTTTAGCTGAGGCTCCGGTTTATTATATTTAATCATAATATACACATTGTTGTAATATGTACATAAGTATAGCCAATGGCTCAGGTATAGTAAGGCCGAAGATGAGCTATATTCCACGGCCTGTTAGTCTCCTCCTCTGATGTACGTGAGTCCTTATGCTCTTGAATATCAATCAGATAGTACGACCCGTTGTGCAGATTCTTGCTGACCACGAAAGTCCCCTCCCAAGGTGGGGATAGCTTATGCATATCAGTCTGTTCTTGGATGAGCCGAACCACCAAATCTCCTTCCTGAAAGGTTCTGGTTCTGACCCGGCGACTGTGATAACGACGAAGATCCTGCTGGTAAATCGCTGATCGGGCAGCTGCGATGTCACGCTCTTCATCCAACCGGTCCAAAGCATCTTGCCATGCTGTCTCGTTGTCCGCTTCAATATAAGCCGTGACACGAGGTGAATCATGATGGATATCACTGGGGAGAACCGCCTCCGCTCCATAAACTATGAAGAACGGTGTGTATCCTGTTGATCTGTTGGGTGTTTTATTGATGCTCCATAACACAGATGGTAATTCTTCTACCCAACAACCCGGCGTTCTCTGCAAAGGAACCATGAGCCGGGGCTTGATGCCTCTCAAGATCTCTTGATTAGCTCTTTCTGCTTGACCATTGGACTGTGGATGTGCCACTGATGAAACGTCGAGCCAGATGTGCTCCCGTTCACAGAACTCCTTCATAGAACCTTTGGACAAATTGGTACCATTATCTGTGATAATATTGTGCGGAAAGCCAAACCGGAAAATCACCTTTTTGATGAATTGAACCGCCGTGGCCGCATCACACTTGCTAATAGGTTCTTCCTCCACCCACTTTGTAAACTTGTCAACCGCCACCAGGAGGTGGGTCTTCTTATCTTTGGACCTTTTGAAAGGCCCAACCATATCCAGCCCCCAAGTCGCAAACGGCCAAGTAATTGGAATCATTCTCAATTCTTGAGCCGGTACATGAGCACGTCTTGAAAACCTTTGGCAACCATCACATCGTCTGACCAGATCCTCTGCATCAGCATGAGCAGTTAACCAATAGAAGCCATGGCGAAACGCTTTAGCCACCAGAGACTTTGAACCGGCATGGTGACCACAATCTCCTTCGTGGATCTCACGCAAAATTTCACGGCCTTCTTCAGGAGACACGCAACGTTGAAAAGCTCCTGATACACTGCAATGATGCAACTCGCCGTTGATGATAGCCATGGACTTGGATCGCCGGATTATCTGCCGGGCCAGAATCTCATCCTCTGGCAACTCGCCCCGGTTCTTGTACGCCAGGTAAGGAAGCGTCCAATCCGGAATAACATGAAGAACTGCCACCAATTGAGCCTCCGGATCAGGAATAGCCAAATCCTCTTCACCAGGGATCTTGACCGACGGGTTGTGCAGCACATCTAGAAAAACATTGGGTGGGACCGGTATGCGCTGAGAGCCCAGCCGGCTTAAAGCATCTGCCGCTTCATTTTTCCGCCGGTCCACGTGGTCCACCTGATAGACTTTGAAATAACCTGTGACAGTATCCACCTCACGACGATATGCTGCCATGAGTGGGTCCTTGGAGTCCCAAGTGCCAGACACTTGCTGAGCCACAAGGTCCAAGTCACCGAAGCACTTAACTCGACTTAGATTCATCTCCTTAGCCATCCGGAGACCATGGAGCAAGGCTTCATACTCAGCTGCATTGTTAGTACAAGGGAACATTAAACAGAGAACATAACAAAACATATCACCTCATGGGGAAGTTAATACGACTCCAGCCCCCGAGTCAAAATGGATGGTCCAATACGTATGATCCGGCTCTTCTTCAGGTGCTTGCATTTCCGTCCAATCATTGATGAAATCAACAAGTGCTTGAGACTTAACCGTTGTCCGAGGCACATACTTCAAACCGTACGGCCCAAGCTCTATGGCCCACTTTGCAATCCGGCCAGTTGCTTCCTGGTTCTGGATGATATCTCCCAAAGGAGTAGAACTAACCACCATAATTGAGTGCCCTTGGAAATATTGTTTAAGCTTCCGGCTTTCCATAAAAACTCCATACAGCAGCTTCTGCCAATGCGGATACCTTCGCTTGGACTCAATGAGCACCTCGCTGATATAATAGACCGGACGTTGAACTGGATGCTCCTTACCTGCCTCCTTTTGCTCCACCACAATAGCTACACTGACCGCCCGAACATTAGCAGCAACATATAGCAGTAACGACTCATTGTCAACGGGAGCGGCGAGCACAGGCGGATTGGCCAATTGCCGCTTTAAGTCCTCAAATGCTTCATCAGCAGCAGAACTCCAGACAAACTGATCCGTCTTTTTGAACATCTGATACAAAGGGATTGCCTTCTCACCCAGGCGACTGATAAACCGGCTTAGCACAGCAATCCGGCCTGCCAGGCGTTGAACATCGTTGATACACTTTGGTTTAGCCAGGGAGGTGATAGCCGTGATCTTCTCCAGATTAGCCTCAATTCCCATGTTGGACACTAGAAAACCCAATAGCTTGCCCGCCGGTACACCAAAGACACACTTGTCCGGATTAAGCATCATCTTGTATGTTCTCAGGTTATCAAAGGTTTCCTTCAAATCATCAATCAGAGTCTCCTTCTCCCTGTATTTAACCACGATATCATCCACGTAAGCATGTACATTACGGCCAATCTGCTTGTGAAGACAATTTTGTACACACCGTTGGTAAGTTGCCTGGGCACTCTTGAGCCCGAAGGGCATAGACACATAGCAGAAGGCTCCAAAGGGAGTTATAAATGTTGTCTTCTCCTGGTCCTTAACTGCCATTTTGATCTGATGATAGCCAAAATACGCATCCAAAAAACTTAAACGCTCACAACCCGCCATAGCATCAATAATTTGATCAATACGGGGGAGGGCAAAAGGATCTGCTGGACAAGCTTTATTAAGATCTATGTAATCCACACACATGCACCAGGTGCCGTTTTTCTTGAGGACCAGCACCGGATTGGCAAGCCACTCGGGGTGGAAAACTTCAACAATAAAGCCAGCTGCTAAGAGCCTGGCTACCTCTTCTCCAATCGCCTTGCGTCTTTCTTCGTTAAACCGGTGGAGGAACTGTTTCACCGGTTTATATTTAGGATCCACATTAAGTGTGTGCTCAGCGAGTTGCCTCAGTACACCTGGCATGTCAGAGGGCTTCCATGCAAAAATGTCCCGATTCTCACGGATGAACTCGATGAGCGCGCTTTCCTATTTCAGATCCAAGTTGGCACTGATGTTGAACTGCTTGGACGAATCGCCGGGTATGAAGCCAACAAGCTTAGTTTCTGCTGCCGATTTTAACTTCAGGGCCGGATCATGCTCCGTAGTTGGCTTCTTCAACGGAGTCATGTTTGCCGGATCAACATTGTCTTTATAGTACTTCAACTCCTCGGTGGCACAAACTGACTCTGCATAAGCCGCATCTCCTTCCTCGCATTCCAAAGCGATTTTGCGGCTTCCGTGAACCGTTATTGTCCCCTTGTGACCCGGCATCTTGAGCTGAAAATACACATAACAGGGCCGATCCATAAACTTGGCGTATGCTGGTCGCCCAAACAGGGCATGATATGGACTTTGGATTTTCACCACTTCAAACGTCAATGTCTCCGACCTGGAATCATGATCATCCCCAAAGGCCACTTCGAGAGCTATCTTACCAACAAGATATGATGATATGCCAGGCACTACACCGTGGAATACTGTATTAGACGGTTTGAGATTCTTATCTGTTAGTCCCATACGATGGAAGGTCTCATAGTACAGGATGTTAATGCTGCTCCCTCCATCCATGAGCACCTTGGTGAACTTATAACCTCCCACCTGAGGCGCCACCACCAGAGCCAACTGAACCGGATTATCGACCTGAGGTGGGTGATCCTCTCTGCTCCATATGATTGGTTGTTCAGACCAACGTAGATAACGGGGTATGGCCGGTTCAACAGAGTTGACTGCCCGCCTCTGAACCTTCCGGTCTCGCTTGTCCAAGCTAGTGGTAAAGACATGGTACTACCCACTACTCAACTGCTTTGGGTTGCTCTGGTAACCTGACTGTTGTTGCTGTTGGTTGTAACCACACTGGTTGTTCTGACTATTTTGACCATTATGCCCGCCCGGATTACCATTAAATCCTGAACCGGAACTTCCTCCACCGTAACCCGGCCCGGACCCTGAGCCACCGCCAGATTCATGATCATACCGGAAATTATTAGAATTCTTGAACTCCTGCATAATAAAGCAATCCTTCCAAAGGTGGTTTGCTGGCTCCTCCTTCATCCCATGTCTTGGACAGGGCTGGCTTAGCAGATAGTTTAGGCGGTTTGGGTTAGGTTTGGGTGCTCCATTACGATTTTTTGGCCTACCCTTGCGTCGCTGGCCATTGTCCTGTGCGTTGGTATTAGCCACAAAGTCCATGTTACCATCCGCTTTACGCTTGCCTCCTCCGCCATTGCCTACCCAGTGATGCTGCTGACCTTTGGAGCTGATGTTCTTCTTCCCTTTCCCTGTCTTGTCATCATCAGATTCGGGATCCTTGGTACTATCAGAATCAGCATATTTCACCAAAGCGGCCATGAGGGTCCCCATGTCGGTGCAATGACGCTTCATCCATCCCAATTTCAACTTCAGGGGCCCAAATCGGCAGTTGCCTTCTAGGGTTAATACTGCGGTGTCAGTGTTGATGCGGTCTGAGGAGTGCAACACTTGTGAAACCCGGCGCACCCAATGAGTCATTGATTCTCCTTCCTCCTGGACGCATGCAGCTAAGTCCACTATCGACATAGGCTGTTTACAGGTATCCTTGAAATTGCTGATAAACCGGGCTCGTAATTGGGCCCATGAACTGATAGAATTAGCTGGCAAGCTTTTTAACCAAGTACGGGCCGTTCCTTCAAGCATCATGGTGAAGTATTTCGCACACGCCGTGTCATCCACATCAAGCATCTCCATGGCCATCTCATAGCTTTCCACCCATGTCTCTGGTGGTTGATCCGCCGTGTAATTTGGTACCTTGCGCGGGCCTTTGAAATCCTTGGGCAGGCGCATGTTGCGTAAAGAGGGGATAAGGCACGGCACCCCCAAAGAACTAGAAGTAACACCAGGTTCGATCGGGATGGTTGGACGAACCGGCGTGAGCTACCGAGCCTGATGTTGTGCGGCTAACTCGGCCTCCCTGCGCGCTCGGGCCCGGTTCACCACTTCCTGAGCGTCATCAGGACCACCCATCGGGTTGTTTCCACAGGGTGCTCCACATCGTTCATTACTCGACACTGCTGGTTCATCCATATGTCTGCTATAGCTCCGGCTTGGACGGGGGTCGAGTGGATCCGGTCGCGGCTGTACGAGTATGCTTCCTGTTGGGCCAAAGCTGTCCTCAGAAGTTCCTTGACCCGTCGCGTCTCTACTGCCTGCGGCGAGTCACCTTCAATTGGAATGGCCTCCAGCCGTGCAGCAGCGGCAACAAGATTGTCCATTGGGTTGGAGTAGTGACCCGGAGGTGTTAAAGCATCCTGAGGTATAACGGTGTTTTGATGAGGTGGGTCCATCTGACGAGGCTGAACCGGTGCACCGGTCCTAGGGGCTTCTGCCCGGTTCCCCTCCGGCGGATTGCCGGCTCTTAGTCCTGGAGTGTTGAAAAGGTCTCTGGCCTCGAAAACCGGAGGTAAGCGGGATCGGTGCTTCCTCCTCATGACTTCATGCGACGCGCTCTGGTCCAACATAAGCCTATAGGCCTGTGTGTCTAAAGCGGCCCGCTCTGTGGCCATCCTGGTGTCCTCAGCCGCCAGATCCGCCTTGGCCTGGGTGATCTGTTCCTTTACCTTTGCAATCTCCATGTTGTGAACGCCCTGATCTGGCGGATTAACTTCCGCCATAAGCACAGCCAACGCATCAAATAGTTCTAATAGAACCTGAGCCGGCGGGCGCACAGGGCCTCCTGCCCCGACAGCCGTTGCCGCTGCTGAACCGGAGATCGTTGCCGCGGCTGTCGAAGAATGAAGCGCTGCTTGTGTTCCGGTCATTAATATTCCAACCCGATTGGGCAGATCAGAGCGGTCCGGAATACTGTCGCCATCGGAACAGCTCCCAATCCGGCCATCTTGTAGCTGATAAAGAGATTCGGTTTCTCCGGTCGAAGATTCGTCACCGGAACAAACGACAGTCGCCCCGTGAAACTCCGATCCGTCCTCATAACTTCCTCCATGGATGACTCCCACGAAGGCACGCTTCATGGCCGGTTTAACCCGGGCGGATTGCGCATGCTAAGCCGTCTCGACGAGGTCGGTGCAGATGTCCGGCTCAGGGCCCGGTTCACCGATCTTGCCAATGAAAACGTGAATGCTACCAAAGGGGACCCGGTACCCATACTCAATTGAGCCGGCCTCGGGGCCCCAGCCTGCGTCGTCGATGTAGAGCTTGCCGCGACGAATCTTAGTTATCCGGCCTACAGCGTAGCCCTCGAGTCCTTCAAAGCGGCCCTCCAAGAACCGGAAACCATCGTGCGATAGCCCCACGGTGGGCGCCAACTGTCGTGGTTTTGTCACGGCAGATGTCCTAGAGAAAGGACTTAGTCGTGGAGCCATCGCGACGGGTTAGCTTGAAGGGGTTAAAGCGGACACAAGGACGCAAGAGAGTTTATACTAGTTCGGCCCCTTCGATGAAGGTAAAAGCCTACGTCTAGTTGTGATGGAATTAATTGGGTTTCGATGACTAGGGAGCAAACAAGCTTCGCCTATGTCTCGAGTTGTTGTCTGTTGTCCTTGAACCGCCGCCGGGTCGTCCCCTTATATACACGGGTGACGCCCGTCGGTTCACAGAGTCCCAATACCGGCTCATAGATGTGTCCGGTTTCGTCTCTACTTATTCCTAACTTACAATACAAGTTAACTACCAACGCCGGTTTACGGCTACAGGCCTTGAACCGACCATGGGCCTTGAGCCCTCATCTGCCTTCTTGGGCTTTAACATACTTAACTACTGACGAAGTTAACCAGGCCCAGATAGGCCGGTTTACGCCCAACAGTAATATCCCCAACAGTACCCGTGTGATCTTCCTATGGACCGCCACCCAGGCTCAAAGGGAACTGGGATGATTCATGCTAGAAACTTCCGTGTGCAGCCACAAGCTATTATGGGTCTAGCATAGTTGAGTAAGTTACATGAAGCTCTTGAAGAGGTAGATCATCAGGTCGTGGGTTTTGTAGGTTTGGTATGGTCTACCCGGAGTAAAGAGTTAATGTTTCTGAAAGACTGTGTCTCGGTCATCCATTTCTCAAACACCATGTAGTGCGAGAAATCCAACGGAGACGATCGGGTCTTGTGGGGAAAAGTGCGCAAACCTCCACAGAGTGTACAATCTAATCATGGTTAGCCGTGTCCCCGGTTTTGGACAATCTTGAGTATCTAGTACTTGGGTTATCACATGTATCTCATCACTCTTAATTAATATTGTTGGGTTGTTAACTACTTTAATTTGAGATTGAGTTGGGGTTACCTTCTCAATATTGTTCAACCACCATGATAGTTAAATTAAAATCTATTCCTTTGTTGTAGGGAAAAATTGGCTTTACGCAAAACTATAAACATAGAGCTTTCCACCAGCCAAATATGCATGTAGTGATAGCATTATTCTGTTCTTGCTCTACTGTGTTACTTTGCCAGCATATTCCATGAGCTGACCCGTTTTCGGGCTGCAATGTATTATGTTGCAGACTTTTCAGACGAGGAGTAAGGTTCGTTAGGTCGTTGCCGTGCAGCTCAGCTATGCCATTGGAGTTGATGGACTCACTTTATCTTCCAAGCCTTCCGCTGTTATCGCATTAGATGGCCTTAAGCCATATTATTGTAATAAGTTCTCTCTTGAGACTTTTCGATGTAATGAGTGTGTGATTGCTACTCTGATATAAATCCTTTGAGTACTGTGTGTGTCAGCATTACTGATCCAGGGATGACACTGAAGCACAGAGACTTGACCATCTGAGGTCGGGTCGCTACAAGATGGTATCAGAGCACACGCTGAGTGTAGGACATGACCACTAAGATAAAACCCTAGGTCACTATTCTCTTCTCATTTCTGACTCCTCTCCATTTTCTACTCTTTAGGATGACGGAGATGAAGAACAAGTTTGCACAACTGGATGAAGACACACCTTTTGGATGCCACTTGAAGGAAGTCACTAGGTACTTGAACATTGGAATACCAAGCTTCACCGGGACCTACAATGCCACCTTACCAGAAGAGGAGCGCTGGATGATTCAAGTACACGTTCCAGGATGGACGTTCTCGCCAACTTCTAAACCCATAGAATTTTTCCTTCGACGCACCAACCTGGAGTTTAGGAAAGAGCATGGCAGCCCACATTACCATGGGACGCATTGGAGAAGTTTACAACAGGGAACTCAAGGACACTATCTACCAAATATGTGAGCGCCGAGACGAGCAATGGGAAGTAATCAGCACCAGGAAGCATATATCCATTGAAGCTTTCATCCAGGAGTTAAACCAGCACATTCGACGTCAGGAGAACCAGATGTGCGCGGACATGATGGACTTGAAGAAGGCGAAGACTAGGATCATCGAGCTAGAGGAAGAACTCAAGGTTACACGCGATGGATATGAGGAGGAAATCAAGACACTACTGGAGAAGAATGACGACCTAGTTAAGAAGATCGGAGTATTCATGGGAGACCCCACACCAGTAGAAGAAGACGAAGAACCCAAGGAGATTCGCCCCAAGGACTACATCATCATTGATGACACCGATTCAGATCCTAGTGAGGATGGCTTTGAAGACGAAGCTGGAGCAGACATCATGGAGTCTTCCACCGATCAAAATTTCTAGATGACCACCATATATTATTAGTATTCCCCCATGTAATCAGTAGTAGTTGAGCACTTTTGCGATAGTTCTAGACCGCTTGTATGCCCTTTCTTGATTGATTGAGTGAAATGATTGTGTTTGTCTCATGTGCATATGGGTAGTGCTTTCTCATTAGACCTCATTCTATTCTGATCTCTCCCCTCTAAACCCATCAGATGCCTCCGAGACGTGACATCGGTTTTGCTTTCCCTCCAGAGCTCACTCAGTTGATCCAGCAGCAGAATACCCTGATGCAGTTGTTAGTTCAGAACCAAGGCAACAACAACAACAACAATCCACCACCACCACCACCGGTTGACAACCTAGGCCATTTTCTGAGGTTACATCCGCTGGTGTTTTCTAGTAGCACCGAGCCTATAGTTGCTGATGATTGGCTACATCATATTGGAAGGGAGTTGACCACCATAGGTTGCACAGATGCTGAGAAGGTGCGCTTTGCCGCACACCAGTTGGATGGACCAGCAGCCTCATGGTGGGAGAATTACACAGCCACTTCTCTTGTAGCCAATGTCACTTGGGACCAGTTTCAGCAAGCTTTCCGCGAAACCCATGTCTCAACTGGAGCCATGCAGATGAAGAAGCGGGAGTTCCGCAATTTACGCTAGGGGAACCATACTGTGGCTCAGTACGTGGATGAGTTTAGCAAGTTATCTCGTTATGCCCCTGATGATGTGGCCACAGATGCCGCGAAGCAGGAGAAGTTTATGGAAGGGCTAAATGATGAGATGAGATCATGAAAATGCCAGCAGTGACCATAGTAGCTGCATGTATCAAAGCAGATACTGGAGTGGGACCCTCCATTGCATCGGGTAACCACAAGAGTTGGTAGATAAGGCTCTTATGATTGAAGGGAAGCAGCAGCAGATTGAGAGTCGTAAGAGGAAGTACAGACAAGGGAAGTATAACTCTGGAGCTCAACAGAAGCCACGCCTAACCCCGAACTCGGGAGGACTTGTTCATAACCATGGAGGTCACAACCACACTGGAGGAGGATCGCGTAACCACAATGGTAGTAAGAATGGAAATGGGAATGAAGCCAACAACAATCAGAACCGCTCCAACCCAGCCACACCCGCCAAAAGAGACCTAAGTCAAGTTACTTGATTTAAGTGCGGGAAGACAGGGCACTATGCCAATGATTGCCCTGAAGGAAGGAATGGAAACGGAAATGGGAGCGCTGGGAAGAAACCTAATCCATTCAGCAAAGGACAAGCTAACCACGTTAACGTGGAGGAGGTTGAAGAGCAGCTGGACGCGGTAATAGGTATGTTTTTGGTTAAGTCATTTACCGCTCTTGTTCTTTTCGATACTGGTGCATCGCATTCATACATATCAAGGGGATTCATGGATAAGTTTAAACTACCGACCCAAACCTTTAGGACCCTCTCCTAGTGAGTTCACCCGGAGCAGAGTACATGGCTAGCCGATGGTGCGACCAAATACCCCTAACCATTGGCACACATGTTTTTTCGTCCGACCTAATTATATCTTGGAGTCACAAGGATTGGATGTGATATTAGGTATGGACTGGATGTCAAGGTATGAAGGAAGTATTGACTGTGCTAGTAAGTCGATTTGTCTCACCACCCCGGAGGGAAAAAGGATTAAGTATGTATCTAGGCATGTGCCTAGGAGGAGCCAAGTGAATGCCCTCACGGGAGTTGTTCAGGAGGAAGTGCCTGTAGTAAAGGACTACCCGGATGTTTTTCCAAAAGAGTTACCAGGCATGCCACCAGATAGAGACATTGAGTTTTTGATAGAGCTATTGCCAGGTACAGGGCCAATATCCAAGAGACCCTATCGGATGCCCGCAAATGATCTGGAGGAAATTAAGAAACAGATCAAGGAGCTATTGGAGAAATGTTACATTCGAAGAAGCTCGTCACCTTGGGGAGCCCCAGTACTTTTGGTTGAGAAGAATGATAAATCCCTAAGGATGGTTGTTGATTATCGAGCTTTGAATGAAGTGACAATTAAGAACAAGTACCCACTGCCGATGATCAATGATCTGTTTGATCAGTTGCAAGGAGCCAAAGTGTTTTCGAAGATCGATTTGCGATCGGGATACCATCAGTTGAAGATTCGAGAGAAGGATATACCAAAGACAGCGTTCACCATGCGGTATGGATTATATGAGTATACGGTCATGTCGTTTGGACTGAATAACGCCCCTGCCTATTTCATGAGCATGATGAACAAGGTATTCATGGAGTATTTCGACAAGTTTGTTGTGGTGTTTATTGATGATATTATGGTATACTCGAAGAATGAAGAGGAGCACAAGGAGCATTTGCGGTTAGTTCTTGAGAAACTCAGGGAACACCAGTTGTATGCTAAGTTCGGCAAATGCGAATTTTGGTTGAAGGAATTCGGGTTCCTTGGACATGTTATATCAGGGGAAGGAATAACAGTAGACCCCAGCAAGGTTCAGTCAGTCACTGAATGGTTGTCACCCACTTTAGTTAGCGAGATCCGCAGTTTCCTTGGACTCGCAGGATACTACCGAAGATTCATTGAGAATTTTTCCAAGATTGCGAAGACAATGACTGAACTATTGAAGAAGGATACTAAGTTTAAATGGACAGAAGATTGCGAGGCAAGTTTCCAGGAGTTGAAGAAACGTTTGACTACAGCCCAAGTGCTAACACTGCCAGATATACATAAGGATTTCCAAGTGTATTGCGACACCTCTCGCTTAGGACTTGGATGTGTGCTTATGCAGGACGGAAGAGTTGTTTCGTATGCCTCACGACAACTAAAACCTCATGAGTTGAACTATGCCACGCATGATTTGGAGCTAGCAGCCGTATTACATGCGTTGAAGACTTGGAGACATTACCTTATTGGAAACCGTTGTGATGTGTACACGGATCATAAGAGTTTGAAGTACATTTTCACCCAAAAGGAGCTGAACATCAGGCAGAGGAGATGGTTGGAGATTATAAAGGATTACGACATGAAGCTACACTATCATCCAGGAAAAACAAATGTCATAGCAGACGCTCTGAGCCGGAAGAGTTACGCTACTATCCTCGAAAGTAAGGGATTACCGAAGGAGTTAGCAGAGGATATCATGGAACTTTGATTGGAGATTGTTCCAAGAGGTTTTGTTGCAACAATGGAGGTTCAGTCTACATTGTTGGGAAAGATTCGAGAAGCTCAGAAGGATGACAAAGAGATTGCCGACATAAAGGAGAAGATGAGCAAAGGAAAGGCCAAAGGTTTCTGTGAGGATGAGCACGATACCTTATGGTTTGAGGACCGAGTTTATGTGCCCAATAACCCAAAGATCAGGAAGTTAATACGTCAGGAAGCTCGTGACTCACCATACTCGATACACCCCGGAAACACCAAGATTTTTTTCGATTTGAAGGAACGTTTCTGGTGGACTAGTATGAAGAAGGATATCGCCGAGTATGTAGCCGTATGTGATGTTTGTCAAAGAGTGAAGGCAGAGAATCAGAAACCAGCATGACTATTACAGCCTATGCCGATACCCGAATGGAAGTGGGATAAACTTGGCATGCACTTTATCACCGGATTGCCCAGAACCAAAGTAGGATATGATTCGATATGGGTAGTAGTTGATCGCTTGACCAAAGTGGCTCACTTTATCCCAGTGAAAACCACTTATACAAGTGTGAAGTTGGCCAAGATATATGTCCAGGATCGTATGTCTGCATGGAGTTCCGAGGACCATCGTATCAGATAGAGGAACACAGTTTACCTCAAAGTTTTGGCATCAGTTACATCAGACATTGGGAACAAGATTGGAGTTCAGTACAGCGTTTCACCCGCAGACGGATGGACAGACTGAGTGGGTCAACCAGATACTAGAAGACATGTTGAGAGCCTGTGCGCTAGATTATGGATCTAGCTGGGATGGCAATTTTCCTTACGCAGAGTTCTCGTACAACAATAGCTACCAAGCCAGTTTGAAGATGACACCATTTGAAGCCCTGTATGGACGCAGGTGCAGAACGCCGTTGATGTGGGATGAGGTAGGAGACCGGCAGTTGTTTGGACCAGACTTGATCAAGGAGTCTGAGGAGAAGGTTAAACTGATTCGTGATATACTGAAGATTGCTCAGTCCAGGCAGAAGAGTTACGCAGATTCGAAACGCAAGGAGGTAACATATGAAATTGGAGATAGAGCATATTTGGAAGTATCACCTTTACGAGGAGTGAAACGTTTTGGAGTTAAGGGAAAGTTAGCCCCGAGATTTGTAGGACCGTATCGTGTTTTGGAATGGATGAGAGAAGTTGCCTACAAGTTGGAGTTACCTGAGGGATTGCCAGGAGTTCACGATGTGTTTCACGTTTCACAGTTGAAGAAGTGTCATGCTGAGATGGCCGATATACCGTTAAGAGATACAGTACCCTTGGAGGCGATTCAGTTGGACAGTGATTTGACTTATGAGGATAAGCCAGTTAAGATTCTTGAGTTTGCCAGCCGAGTCACCCGCAGCAAGGTTATCAAGTTTTGCAAAGTTCAGTGGAGCCACCATACCGAGGATGAAGCCACCTGGGAACGAGAGGATGATCTCCGCAAAGACCACCCACACCTATTTTCTAGCCAATCCGAATCTCGAGGGCGAGATTCATCTTAAGGGGGGTAGGTTTGTAACATCCCAAATTTTTAATTTGGAATGTTATATATAGGTCATTCATGCATATCATATTTTATTGCATCTTTGTTCCGCAATCCTTGAAATCCTAAGCAACTCAAGGACCCTCGGAGAGAGTTGGGGATTTCCCGGTTTTCATATTTGATTTTTATCAAATAATGAAACGAGGATTTTTGATTTTAATAATTTTTCTCTCCGAAAAATATTTCATTTTTAAAATAAATGAGAGAAGATAATATGACTTCTCCAAAATAATTGAAATATTGGAGGAAAAATATTAAAATCATTTATTTGATTTTATTTGCAATTAAAAAAATTCACGTTTTTCAAAATTCCATTTTAGGGCCAAGAAAATGTTCATCTTGTTCTAAATATTTTATTTAGAAGGTGAAAATTTGTTTTGGCATTTTTAGATTTTTATTTTATTTTCTAGGATTTTATTTCTATCGGTGAAATTGTTTAAAAAAAATCTCCCCGCGCCGACTGGGCCGAAACCCAGCCGGGTCGCGGGCAAAATCGCCGTTGCCGACTCGGACAGAGTCCGAGCCGGACTCCTCCTGCCGCCGCGCCTTGCCCCCTCCACCAAGTCGCCACACCCCTCCTCCTTATATACGCGCCACCCTGGCCCCCCACCACTACACCACAGCCACCGCCGCCGCGCCACCCGCAGCCGCCTGCCACACCGCGCCGCTCGCAACCGCTGCCCGCAGCCACCGCCCGCGCCGCCACGCCGCCCAAACCCCGCCTCGCCAGAGCCCCTCGCCGGAGGTACCGCATCGGACCCGAGCCGCCGGTATTTTTAAAAAAAACTGTTTGTTTTTTTCTTAAAAAACGTTCGGTTTTTTAGAAACCCTAGTTTGTTTTTTAGATCGGTTCGCCGGTTTTCTCGGTTCTTCTAATTAGCGGACGTTCGTCCATACGTTCGTTTTAACGAACGGTTTTCACCCGTTAGTTACAGTTAATGAACGCTCATTCGTTAGTCTGTTCGTCAGTTTTCTTTTTATCGGATTAATCTGCGATTATTTTCGATCGCGATTTCTGATCCGATCTTAGTTTCTGTTTATCTTTTCGCTCGTTAGTCGGAATCAGGCGATTCAAGCGCCTAGATCTTCGTCTCGAGACCCTCTTTCTGTTTAAACAACTTGCACAAGTTTTTTCTACTATAAAATTTGACCTAAATCCAGATTAGTAAACGGATCTTGTTTCTTTCGCCGTTTGAGTTCCGTTGCTCCGTTTGATTTGATTCTTTTTGCTAACCGGAGTTCTTAAGTTGAACTTTCTGGTCAACCTCTATTATTTGAGTTTGACTTGTACATATTTGCTTGTTGCTTATGTATGTTATTGTTTGTTTGTGATAGAACACCCGGAGTGCGAAGCGTGTTACTACGAGTCTCTAGGTTTCACGGATCGTCAGCAAGGCAAGTAACACATTGATCATACTCTTTTCATACCCAGTTTTTATGCATTAGTTCCAATCCTCAAACATTGCATGATTATGATGTCATTAACTTGTGGGTTGGGAAGTAGTTGTTGAGGTAGAACCTATTGCCCTGTTACTATCAAACCCTTGGGAGTTACTTCTACTCGTTGTTTATGTTGCTAAGTTATGCTATGCTCGTAGATGTGGTTTGGGCTTGAGTGAAATCCATGACAGATGTGAGATTGTTAATTAATGGTTCAACTTAAGGTGGCAACTTAAATTAACATCTGGGTGGATTGAGGCACCTGGGGAACCCAGTGTTGTGTATTTTTTTTGGAAATCCTGGGGTACTCGTGTGATCTTCCTATGGACCGCCACCCAGGCTCAAAGGGAACTGGGATGATTCATGCTAGAAACATTCATGCTAGAAACTTCCGTGTGCAGCCACAAGCTATTATGAGCTCTAGCATAGTTGAGTAAGTTACGTGAAGCTCTTGAAGAGGTAGATCAGCAGGTAGTGGGTTTTTTAGGTTTGGTATGGTCTACCGGGAGTAAAGAGTTAATGTTTCTGAAAGACTGTGTCTCGGTCATCCGTTTCTCAAACACCATGTTGTGCGAGAAATCCAACAAAGGCGATCGGGTCTTGTGGGGAAAAGTTCGCAAACCTCCACAGAGTGTACAATCTAATCATGGTTAGCCGTGTCCCCGGTTATGGACAATCTTGAGTATCTAGTACTTGGGTTATCACATGTATCTCATCACTCTTAATTAATATTGTTGGGTTGTTAACTACTTTAATTTGGGATTGAGTTGGCGTTACCTTCTCAATATTGTTCAACCACCATGATAGTTAAATTAAAATCTATTCCTTTGTTGTAGGAAAAAATTGGCTTTACGCAAAACTATAAACATAGAGCTTTCCACCAGCCAAATATGCATGTAGTGATAGCATTATTCTGTTCTTGCTCTACTGTGTTACTTTGCCAGCATATTCCATGTGCTGACCCGTTTTCGGGCTGCAACGTATTATGTTGCAGACTTTTCTGACGAGGAGTAAGGTTCGTTAGGTCGTTGCCGTGCAGCTCAGCTATGCCGTTGGAGTTGATGGAATCACTTTATCTTCCAAGCCTTCCGCTGTTATCGCATTAGATGGCCTTAAGCCATATTATTATAATAAGTTCTCTCTTGAGACTTTTCGATGTAATGAGTGTGTGATTGCTACTCTGTTATAAATCCTTCGAGTACTGTGTGTGTCAGCATTACCGATCCAGGGATGACACTGAAGCACAGAGACTTGACCATCTGAGGTCGGGTCCCTACATTATGTTTGCAGCTGACATGTCTGAGGTCGAGGCCATCAAGAGTGCACTAGCTGAGGCCAGGAAGGAGGCGGAGGAGGAGTGAGCCTCCCGCCTTAAACATGAATTGCGAGTGGAGGAAGTACAGCAGGAGCTCAAGGATAACATAGGCAAATGCGAGTCCTTAGAGCGCAAGAGTTCGGAGCAAAATTCCGAACTTGCCAAGGCACTCCAAAGTGCACAAGAAGCCCGGGCCGAAGCCCAAAGCGCTGTTCGGGAGATCCAAGAGGCAAGGAAAATTGCGGCGGGTAAGGCCTTTAACATGCAGAGAAAATTTGTGAAGAAAAGGTACATCTTTCTAACCCGAATTTGGAGTTCTCTAAGAGTGTTTGCGGACCTACCCCGGAGTGTTTCCGATGCCATGGAGTTCTTCCGGGCCGAAGAGGGGAGCTCAATGGAGAAGTTGTTTTGGTCGCAGTACCTTGCGCCAGAGCATCCTGTGCCCCTCAGCGGTCAGCTGAAGCAATGGAACGAACTGCACAGGGTGGCTGAATTGGCTATGAGGGATTTGATAATCCGTCTTTGGCCCGTCGAACCCATGCCCAGTAGCTACTTCGGTCTCGTCAAGCGGCTGGTCAGCGCCTGCCCTCAGCTTGATGCTATGAAGCGGTCGGTCTGTATTGAAGGTGCGCGGATGGCCTTTGCCCGTGTCAAGGTGCAATGGGCGAAGATGGACGCCGTCAAGCTTGCAACCGAGGGACCTCCCGCTGGAAAAGAGCATCGCACGCCGGAGCGGTACTTTGATGATGTCTTGAAAGGATCCCGCATTGTAGAGGGCCAGTGTTCGAAGGACATCATTTTTGAATGAATGTATTTATGTTGTCCAATCCCGTATCACGATACAGGGCTTATGTATGATATATTTCTTATTTTACTTTAAAATATCTCCTCATGTGCGGTTGTTTCTGATATCTGAGAGTTGTCCAGTCGTCGGCTTCATCCCCCACGTAGGTAGTATGGGGATGTTCGGGATAACACTTAAACACGCTTGATCCAATGTACTGGTCCATGAAGGAGGTGTTAGTGCGGCGAACCAGGCAATCGGACGATGCGAATTTATCGCCCTTACTTAGCCATAGGAGTTTTATAATGGGAGTGTGGGTGCAACCCCTAGTATTGTTTGATTATACGAACTTGGGTGCTGTGAATGCCCGGATAGGTGGAGGACATCGTATCGCATAATGCGGAAAAATCGCTAGAGATTTATACTTAGTCACCGAATAGCTGACCAGCTCTCGCCCCATCATGACAGTCAATTTTCAGCTTTCTCTACTGAGGTGTTTGTCCGGGTAAACCACAAACACAATCCCAGTAGTTCTCCCTTTACTACCCTAGCCGATCAAACAGAACGTAAGGTAGCAAGCACAGGAGCCGGGCAACCCAACTATTGACCAAAGACATGATTAAGAGCCAATGCATATAATGCTATATTCGGGACGCCGAATTGCACTTGTGAAAGTGTTTGGACTTTGTTTTAATATTTAAAATATGTACGTGGCTTAATAAAGCCCCTGGCAATTTAGGCCATACCGAGGTGTACATGATAATCGGAAAAAATGCGGAAACATATGTTAAGAGATAAGCCAATGCCATGTAGGTTTTGGCTAAAAACTGTTTCCATTGTAATCTGATTGATACGTCAAAACGTATTGATACAAATAATGCAATAAGCAACGAGGCTATTTTACATGCCGAACACAAGGGGAAGCCGTGCATGCATCCTGTAAGCTGACGAGGTGTCCCCTTGAAGGAAGTAGGATCATACTTCTCTTGTTGAGGAACAAACTTCATCTTGGCGTATTGATCTTCTTCCCACTCAACTCCATTGGCATTGAACTTTCGTTCAAAACCAACACCTTGATTCTTCCTGTGCCTTCCTTGCTTGCGTATAATTTCCTCAAATTGCTTACTTCCGGCAAGGCTCTTGTAAACACCTTCTCTATAATTCCCTTCAATAAGCTATTTTCTTGCTCAAGTGTAACTTGGCTAAGAGAATCATTAGTGGAATCAAGAGAACTACTAGAAGCAACAACATTAGATTTAACATGATTATTGTTACTACTAAAAGAAGAATCTTTCTTACTCTTGTTGCTAGATTTAACTTGTGGCATGTAAGTAGACAGGAGTAAACGCTCGGCAATGTAAGAAGAACTTTTCTTACGAATATCATCATTGATTGCTTCTAAGAACCCATGCTCTTGCTCTACATTGAGCTTGTCAAAGCATAGCTTCTCATGAGTCTTTAAAAGCTCTCGATGATCTTCTAAGGTAGTTTCATGAGCTAACTTAAGAGTGTTTAGTTCTTTAGGTAGACGCTCAATCTCCTTCTTATCATCATCACTCGTTTTATCTTGATTAGCATGATTAATGGCAAGTTCATCATAGTTTTCATTACTAGAGTTGTCAACAAGTAAATCATCATCACCTAGCAAATCATCTTCATCACTATTGAAATCAACATACTTGGGGTGTGATACCTTTGGGACTTTAGCCATGAAGAATATTCCAATCCCTTCGTTTGGTGAGTCAAATATGTCGTAGGAGTTCGATGACACAAGTTCTAGACCGGCAACACCTTCATCTTGAGTATATTCAGAGTTAGAGTGATAGCTTCTCTCGGAGTGGTTGTCGGGGTCAGAACCGGATACCCATTCCCCAACATGAGCTTGATGTCTTCGTTTTGTATAGCTCCTTGATGACTTGTCCTTCCTTTCCGAATCCTTTCTTTTGCGAGAGGTTCTTCGTTCATAACGATCATCTCTACTTCTTCTCTCTCTTGGTGGTTATTCTTATCTTACTTCTCCTTTTAGGTGAGTCTTCTCTTCTTTTGTAGGGAGCCGTACACTCATTGGAGTAGTGTTCGGGTGTTCCACAGGCATAGCAATTACATTCACGACTAGAAGATCTTTTGTCATTGTAGGACCTTGACTTGGAACTTCCCTCTTTGCTTCTATTCTTGTAGAACTTGTTGAAGTTCTTCACCATTAGGCTCAATTCCTCATTGAAGACTTGTTTCTCACTTGATGATGTAGGAGCATCACATGAGCTTTATAAGTACCACTATACTTGTTGGGAAGCTCTTCTTTGTCCTTAAGTGACATCTCATGAGCAACAATTCTACCAATGACTTCTGTTGGCTTGAGAACTTTTTAATTGGGCATCATTTGGATCAATGTGCACACGGTGTCATATTTTCCATCCAAGGCTCTTAGGATCTTCTTGATGATGAATCTATCGGTCATCCCTTCACTTCCTAAGCCGGCAATCTCATTTGTGATGAGAGCAAGCCTAGAATACATTTCAGCGACACCTTCACCATCCTTCATTTTGAACTTGTCAAGCTGACTTTGAAGCACATCCAATTTGAATTCCTTGATGGAGTCAGTACCTTCCTACATATCAATCAAAGTATCCCAAATTTCCTTTGCATTCTCAAGACCGCTGATTTTGTTGAATTCTTCGAGGCACAATCCATTGAAGAGGATATCGCAAGCTTGAGCATTGTATTGTAACATCTTCAATTCTTCAGTGGTTGCTTTGCGATTTGGTTCTCTCCCATCAAAGAATTCACCTTGCAAACTAATACACACAATATCCCAAATAGCGGGGTTATGTCCAAGAATATGCATTTTCATCTTATGCTTCCAACTAGCAAAATTAGTACCATCAAAGTAAGGACCTCTACGATGGTAATTTCCCTCGCTAGACACTATACTCTCCTAGGTTGTGAAACCAAGGCTATGATCACCAAAGCTACGGAAATCAAGGAAAATGGAGACCAAAGCTCTTATACCACTTGTAGGATCGAAAGTATGTCTAGAGGGGGGATGATTAGACTACTTGACCAAATAAAAATCTAGCATTTTCCCAATTTTAAGTCTTGGCGGATTTTAGCAACTTAACACAAGTCAAGCAATCAACCTACACATGCAATTCTAAGAGTATAGCAGCGGAATGTAAATCATTGCATATGAAGGTAAAGGGGAGGAGTTTGGAGGGAGCAAATGCAATGTAGACATGGAGATTTTTGGTGTGGTTCCGATAGGTGGTGTTATTGTACATCCATGTTGATGGAGACTTCAACCCACGAAGGGTAACAGTTGCACGAGTCCACGGAGTGCTCCACCCATGAAGGGTCCATGAAGAAGCAACCTTGTCTATCCCACCATGGCCATCGCCCACGAAGGACTTGCCTCACTTGGGTATATCTTCATGAAGTAGGCGATCTCCTTGCCCTTACAAACTCCTTGGTTCAACTCCACAATCTTGACGGAGGCTCCCAAGTGACACCTAAACAATCTAGGAGACATCACTCTCCAAAGGTAATAGATGGTGTGTTGATGATGAACTCCTTGCTCTCGTTCTTCAAATGATAGTCTCCCCAACACTCAACTCTCTCTCTCTCTCTCTCAGATTTGGATATGATGGAAAGATGGTTTGAGTGGAAAGCAACTCGGGGAAGGCTAGATATCAAGATTCTTGTGGTTGGATTGGAATGTCTTAGTCTCAACACATGAGTAGGTGGTTCTCTCTTAGAAAATGAATGCTGGAAGTGTAGGCACGTACTGATGGCTCTCTCACAAATGGAGAGGAGGGTGGAGGGGTATTTATAGCCTCCACACAAAATCTAACCGTTACACACAAAAGAGCCAACTTGGTCAGACCGAATATGTGAACTTGATGAGACCGATTTAGTTCAAAATGGGAACGTTAGAGTTTTCGGTGGGACCGACATGATCAACTCGGTGAGACCGATGCGCTTGGGTTAGGGCAAAACTTGATCTCGGTTTGACCGATTACTTCAACTCGGTGAGACCGATTTCAGTAATAAGCAAACAGAGAGTTGGTTAGGAAAACTCGGTGGGACCGGTCGCTCATTTCAACAAGACCAAAACGTTACGAAAAGGAAATAGAGAGTTTGCATTGCCAACTCGGTGGGACCGATCTCTCATCTTGGTTAGACCGAAACGTTACGAAGGGAAACGGAGAGTTTGCAATCCCATCTCGGTGAGACTGAGATCCCTATCGGTAAGACCGAACTGATTAGGGTTTCTGGCTATGGCTATGTTAAGTGAACTCGGTCGCGCCGGATAGATCAAATCGGTGGGGCCGAGTTTGACTTTAGGTTTAGGACATATGTGGAAATGAGAAAGTGGTTGAGGGCTTTTGGAGCATATCACTAAGCATTTTGAGCAAGCAAGCCATTAAGCAACCACTACAAAAAAAGACACTTCCGTGATGATACATGTTTGTCACAGTAGGTCACATTTTCTGTCATGCATGTACATCCATGACAAATTTATCACAGAATCAAGATAGTCATACATGTGCTGTCGTAGAAGTGTTCCATGACATTACCAAAATTATCATCACAGAAGTGTCCACTTCCATGACGATAAATCGCGCGTCATAGAAGTGCTTTCGTCAAGGATGACTGACACGTGGCATCCACCGTAACGGGATGCTGTTAAGCTATCGGGTCCAGTATTGGATCCAATAACCTGTTAATAGCTCGGACCAATGGGAATTTTCCACATGTAAAATTCTCATTGGCCGGAGGAAACACGTGTCGGCTCAACGTTTGGATAGATGTCATCCACTCATTGGACAGGAGGCGCCTATGATACGTCGACACGTGGCATGACCCAACAAAGGCCCATTCCAGTGAAAAGGCCGGCCCATTTGACTTGGTCAAAAGGTAATGGTCTGGCCCACGGAAAGCCTGTTAACGGCATGTTCGTATATAGCCCATTTACGACCCGCTTACTACCGGCCCGTTACGGCCTATCGGAATTAAGCCTAGTAGCTTCATCTGGGCCATCCAATATGATTCCAGCCTGTTGGAACTTCCGGCCGATGTATGGACCATGATGTCTTTCGGCCCATATGAGGCCCTTTGTAATTCTCGGCCCATTAAAGGCCCGAGATGAAACTGGCCCATAATGAACAATGTATCGCTTTATACCCATTAACGGCCCATTATTCTGTCGCCCGTTTCCAAGTCGTGTTAACTTTGGCCTTCTAAGGGCCCATTTATTCTTGGGCTCATTTCTAGAATTCGGTTAGATACGATCCGTTACTGGCCTGTTCAGTTTGTGGGCCAAATACAACCCATGGTTACATTCGGCCCGTTTATGGCCCATTAACCCGTTGGGCTGTTTTCATAGTGTTATCAAATACGGCCTATTAACGGCCCGTTATGGTCCATGAATAGTACAACCCATGTTTGGCGAAATGATTATACGCCTGCTACCTCTTGAGCATTGCGTTGGATTTCCTTGAAGAGGAAAGGATGATGCAGCAGAGTAGCGTAAGTATTTCCCTCGGTTTTTGAGAACCAAGGTGTCAATCCAGTAGGAGGCTACGCGTGAGTCCCTCGTACCTGCACAAAACAAATAACTCCTCGCAACCAACGCGATAAGGGGTTGTCAATCCCTTCACGGTCACTTACGAGAGTGAGATCTGATAGATATGATAGGATAATATTTTTAGTATTTTTGTGATAAAGATGCAAAGTAAAATAAAACAAAAGCAAAAAAGCAAAGGAAATAACTAAATATGGGAAGAATAATATGATGAAGATAGACCCGGGGGCCATAGGTTTCACTAGTGGCTTCTCTCAAGAGCATAAGTATTTTACGGTGGGTGAACGAATTACTGTTGAGCAATTGACAGAATTGAGCATAGTTATGAGAATATCTAGGTATGATCATGTATATAGGAATCACGTCCGAGACAAGTCAACCGACTCCTACCTGCATCTACTACTATTACTCCACTCATCGACCGCTATCCAGCATGCATCTGGAGTATTAAGTTCATGAAAACAGAGTAACGCCTTAAGCAAGATGACATGATGTAGAGGGATAAATTCATGCAATATGATAAAAACCCCATCTTGTTATCCTTGATAGCAACAATACAATATGTGCCTTGCTGCCCCTACTGTCACTGGAAAAGGACACCGCAAGATTTAACCCAAAGCTAAGCACTTCTCCCATTGCAAGAGAGATCAATCTAGTAGGCCAAACCAAACTGATAATTCGAAGAGACTTGCAAAGATAACCAACCATACATAAAAGAATTCAGAGAAGATTCAAATATTGTTCATAGATAATCTTGATCATAAACCCACAATTCATCGGTCTCAACAAACACACCGCAAAAAGAAGATTACATCGAATAGATCTCCACAAGAGAGGGGGAGAACATTGTATTGAGATCCAAAAAGAGAGAAGAAGCCATCTAGCTAATAACTATGGACCCCGAAGGTCTGAGGTAACTACTCACACTTCATTGGAGAGGCTATGGTGTTGATGTAGAAGCCCTCCGTGATGGATGCCCCCTCCAATGGAGCTCCGAAACAGGCCCCAAGATGGGATCTCGTGGATACAGAAAGTTACGGTGGTGGAATTAGGGTTTTGGCTCCGTATTTGATCATTTTGGGGTACGTAAGTATATATAGGAGGAAGGAGTACGTCGGTGGAGCAACAAGGGGCCCACAAGGGTGGAGGGCGCGCCGGGGAGGGGAGGGGGGTAGGCGCGCCCCCTACCTCGTGGCTTCCTCCTTTATTTCTTGACGTAGGGTCCAAGTCTCCTGGATCATGTTCGGTGAGAAAAGCACGTTCCGCGAAGGTTTCATTCCGTTTGGACTCCGTTGGATATTCCTTTTTCTATGAAACTCTGAAATAGGCAAAAGATACAACAATTCTGGGCTGGGCCTCCGGTTAATAGGTTAGTCCCAAAAATAATATAAAAGTGGATAATAAAGCCCAATAATGTCCAAAACAGTAGATAATATAGCATGGAGCAATCAAAAATTATAGATATGTTGGAGACGTATCAATGCCCTGTAGAAGGCCCATGGATCCTACGGCCCGTAGAAGACCAATGGATCCTACGGTCCATAGAAGGCCCATGGATTATATGGCCCGTAGAAAGTCCATGGATCCTACGGCCCGTAAAAGGCCCATGGATCCTACGGCCCATAGAAGGCCCACGGATCCTACAGCCCGCAGGAGGTCCATGGTTACAACAGTCCGTGTGTCGCCATGATTATTGTGGCCTAGTTACCAAAACTAGGTTATTGTGGCCACAAAAAGAGCACGGAAAAAGAACTACAGTGACTACAAGCAAACAACTAAACAAGACAATAAGGAAATAAATAAGCAAGCAACTAACGCTAGCCTATTACAGCTATTACATATATTACATCCGCTGGGCATCAAAGTTCACCACCAGTGCAAATATAGGGAACAAAGCAGCATATTACATACACTGACCATCAAAATTGGCCACCGGTGCAAATAAACGCAGGAGCAAAACAAGTCCATAACTGAAACAACTTCAGAAGATCTCAAGAAACACTATCTTGTGTATCCACCATGCTCGCAATAAGCTTAGCAAGCTTATTAGCTTTGTCCTGTTTGGCGCTAAATCCTCCAACGCTTGCTATTGCACCAGAAAGTATGCATCTGAATGCTCTAGGGACTTCCGCAGTCCTTCCGCTTCTTGTCGCAGAACAACTGATCGATGTCTTTCAGCTTGTAGTTGAGACTCAAGAAACCGAACTGATTGAGACAGTGAGTTTGAATAGCTTGTGCAAGCGGTAGTGGCTAGTAACTCGAACAGTAAACCAAGACAGGACTTTGGGGTTGCCTCATAGTCTTCAAGATAGTTTTCCTTAGCTGTTTTATCAGCTTTGTTGGAGACCAACAAGGATGTCTCACGATCCTAAATCTTATTTGCATTACTTCCTTTATCATTGCTTAATAAGGCACTCTTCCCCAATATTCTGTCAGCATTCTAAAAGAAGAAACAAGCAGACACATAACAGGTTTAGCATGTACCAGTATATGAAAGTCATTTCGGTGAACCAATTCATTAGTAAGGAGGACAAGATTAAACTACAAAGTCTTCTATTGCCAAGTAGTACATTATAAAAGCATCAAACAAACATATATCTATGCCCTATGGTCACTACATTATCTTACAAAATCAAAATAGAGACACGGTTCAAATCATATTAGTTCAAGAGAAAGCAACACTGAAAGAATACAGAGCGTGGGAAACTAAACAGCACAACAAGATTTCAGATGGGTACCACGGGTCTACATGTACAACAACGCTATTGGCCCTGTTATGATGCTAGTAATGTGCATGATATGAGAAGTCAACTGTATACACAATTGAAATTGAAATCAACAGAGCTATTTATAAGAGAAAACCTATTAAAGAAACATGCATAAACATACTTGTTGTGCCATTGGAGTTTCCATTGGATAGTTCAATTTAAAAATAAGTTTGTATGAGTAAATACAGTGATACAAGAGCAAAGCAGTATGCACGATAGCAATGGAATCTTAAATGAGAACAATTGTTCTTTAGGTTTAAGCACTTGTTCTACATGAACAGAGTATAGTAAGACGCAAACATATAGTACTTAAAATAAAATGAGCTCATAGACCTTACCGCATTCGTGGTTCGGGACCAATAAAGAACAAGGCGTTCCTAGTCATCGTCCATTAAATGTGTCTCAGGAGAACGTAAGAGAAGATACGTTTTCTTCAGGTAATTCCGGTACTGCCACCAAGAATTCTTGAAGATAGCAGAGGTATTAGCACAGGTTACCTCATCCTGAGTTTCCAAATCGGTCCTTCTCTATATAAAAATGGGAAAATTTGTTGTATTATAACCATCATGGAGGTAGAATGTATGGGACAAAGCAAAGTAATTGCCATGAATAACATTACTTACACATAACTCCTGGACAAACACCTGCAACTGGCATTTTCCTTCATCTTCAGTATAATATTTCCATGATGGGAAGATATGCACATAGGATTTAACAACATCCAATGCGATAGATGCTAAACTATGAATGGCTGGTTGTGCTTCCTCCACAGGAATAGGTGTACTAGCTGGTGGAGTTGGGGTTCACCGTGGTAGTACTGGTGCTTTGGGCTCTGGAGCTGTCTTACTAACTGCTCTTGTTTGGGAGCTCTGTGGTGGAGATGGTGCTGTGTCAACAGGAGTTGGGTTACTATCTGCTGGGGTTGGGGTTAGATTGGGTGAAGCTGGTTCTCTGTCCATCGTAGTAGGGGTAAAATTTGCGAGAGTGTAGGTTATGTGTGGTAGGGTTGGTTCTCGCGCATGTACAACCGGGGTGCTATCTCCACCAAGTGGTAGCACTATTTTATTTGAAGACCGTGTTTTTACTCCACTAGATACTGGCATCACCCGCTCCAATTCAAATGGCTGGTAAATAGGAAACATAGTTGAATGTACAAACATTGTATGAGAGACAGATGCAATAGATAGTATGGAAAAAAGAGGGCATGAAATAGTTGACATGTATATTGTTTAACTAAACCGGATAGCATAACATAATTTCACATATATGATGTCTATCTAAACTGGATAGCATAGCATAACATAATTCAAAGATATGATGAATAACTAAACATGATCGCATGACATAATTCACATACATGTTATCTAAGTAATCATGATCGCATGATTTAATTCACATATGTAATTTATATGCTAAACAGAGGGCATTCGATATGATGTCTGAACTAAGAACATGGTGTTGAATATTGTGTATATGATGTCTAAACTATGCAATGCAAGACACCATATGCATGATATGAGCAGTATAACCATGCCAAGTTAGAGCATACACCTCGATGGGGGAATAGGACTGGTAATCTGTCTCTGAATCCATCTCTGAGGAGCTATCGGGATTCAGCAAGATATCTGCTTCGACAGGTAGCACTGTCTACTCTGAAGGCCTTGTTTTCACTCCAGATTTTTCCATCTCCCACCCAAATGGCTGATTCACACGAAGTGTGGTTTAATGTACAAACATTGTCGACGAATGGAAATGTAATGAAGAAAAAGATGGGCAAGATATCATTCAAATATATGATGCCTGGTTACACAGGATGGCATTGCATAATTCCCATATATGATATTGAAACTAAACAGGTGGCATTACAGAACATGTCTAAACTAAGCAGATGACATATATGATGTCGAAAGTAGGCACTGCAAGGCAACATATGCATGATATGACTAACATCATCATGCCAAGTTAGAGCAAACACCTTGGGGGTAAATAGGAGTGGTCAGCTGTGTTTGAATCCGCCTTAGAACAGATATCTTCCTATGGATTACAATCTGGAGAGGGGGGGAGGGTTTGCCATTGAACCTACCATGGAGCGATGTCTGCATGACATTGTATTGCCACGCAAAACTCTTTTCTTTTTCTCTACATGTTCAGCATGACTGTGTACAATATCTGACATGCATACAAAAAAATATAGTGAGATTATGTAAGGAGAGCATGCAAAAATCTAGAGTAATGGTAGCAATCTAGAGTAATGTTAACCACCAATGGATGGATCCAAAAATAATTATAGCAGGCTGATGATTGCTTTAATTTAATAAAAACAGATGATGATTGCTTTACTATTTGTTTCCCACCCAAGATGAACAACATAGGCATACCCTAGGTGAACCAGATATTAGACAGAGATACTATTCATTGATGCCTCGATATGTGCCCCACAACTAATTTAGAACTCAAGTTTGAACATCAATTTGGACCTGACTTGGAGTCTAAGAGGTGAACAGGACAATAAAGTAGCAGGTAATATTAAGCAATGAATAACATAAGGAGAAACAAAAGAATGCGACCTCTCTTGTGGACCCGTGTACTCCTCAGGTTCATCTGCTGAGTCGATGATGGTGATGTCGTTGCGGTGGGTATCGGCGGCAGGGAAGGAGATCTAAGGCGGCCAAAGACGGTCAGGAGTCGTGATGTCTGGTTTGTTGGATGCTTCTGTCGATGGAGCAGCTCAGGTGAGGTGGACGACATCGCAGCAGGAGCAGGACAAACCACAAAAAGTTTTCTTTGACACATACCTGTAACTGAAGTAATTCTGTAAGGGCTCATTTGGCTTGCATGATTCTAAAAACACAGGGATAGGAGGAAAAACACCGGAATAGGATAGGAATGCACATGGGAAACAGAGCATTTGTGAACACAGGATTTCTGTCAACTTGTGTGTTTGGTTCATAGGAAAAGGAGGAGCAGAGGAATGCAAAGAAACATGGCCAAAATAATGTGAAACCATATGAAAGCGTGTATAGTTAGAATGTTATTCTGCCACTAATGCACTTGGTCTTGTTTTCATGCATAGGATTTTGAAAAGTAGGTCTAGGTGGATGTTTTCCTCCATTCCTTTCAACATAATGCATGAATAATTTAATAGTACAGTGCCATAGGAAAATTTCCTATTGCTATGTTTTTCCATTGAACCACAATAGCCCTAATGGACCGACATGAATGTAGAGTAATAAGTGATGCGACAAGTGTACAATCTCTTTGCCGTAGCCGTGTCGACCTCAGCATCATTGGGTTGGTCGCTGAAGAGGTTGAGGCAGAGGTGGCTGTCGGAGGTGTGGAGGAAGATCTAAGGAATCTGTAGATGGCGTCCAGGGCACTGCTCTGTTGTGATGGATTGTAACGTCCTTGGAGCAGCTTCGGTGAGCCGTAAGATGTCAAGGCTGAAGCAGCACAAGACAGACATCGTTAATCTCAAGTGGGATTCTAATAGCATCTCCAATAGATGATGTAAAAGGCATTACCAAAAGGTGATAGATGTAAAATTTACATCACAAAAAACCACCTGACTACAACAGATGAGGTAAAAATTGTTGACTCTGAACTTAACTGTCGAAACTGAAATTTACCGTGGAATCTGAATGTTTGTGTCGAAACTGAACACAATGGTAGCAGAGAGGCACTTCACATGGGATAGTTTAGGGAGGGCCTGCAGTTCATCTTCCACCTGCACCCCCCTGAGCCGCCAGCCACCACCGACCGAACCCCGTGTCGGTGTCAAAACCGGTGGATCTCGGGTAGGGGGTCCCGAACTGTGCATCTAAGGCTGATGGTAACAGGAGGCAGGGGACACAATGTTTACCCAGTTTCGGGCCCTCTCGATGGAGGTAATACCCTACTTCCTGCTTGATTGATCTTGATGATATGAGTATTACAAGAGTTGATCTACCACGATATCGTAGAAGCTAAACCCTAGAAGCTAGCCTATGATTTAGATTGTTGTTGTCCTACGGACTAAACCCTCCGGTTTATATAGACACTGGAGGGGTCTAGGGTTACACAGAGTCGGTTACAAGGGAGGAGATCTACATATCCGAATTGCCAAGCTTGCCTTCCACGCAAAGGAGAGTCCCACCTGGACATGGGACGAAGTCTTCAATCTTGTCTCTTCACAGTCCAACAGTTCGGCCAAAGTATATAGTCCGGCTGTCCGAGGACCCCCTAATCCAGGACTCCCTCAGTAGCCCCTGAACCAGGCTTCAATGACGATGAGTCCGGCGCGCAGATTGTCTTCGGCATTGCAAGGCGGGTTATTCTCCAAATCTTGAGTACCTGTCGTGACAAGTAGTGTCCGGCTTCCCATGAATGTTGCACTCATCGGCTTCTATGCTTTAATAATGGCTATCTTCCATGTGTCGAGCAAATGCGAGAAGTCGGGGCATTTTTACATTTGCCACCCTAACCATGTGAGTAAATCGTCTATTTAAAGAGCCGGGGATCCTCAGATCCAGATCACACCATTCTCCCACAGTGAGTATCCGTCGGAGCGTGCCCGGAAAAGTCCATCCCATCATGGCCGGCCATCACAGCTCCTCCTCTCGCTCTCGTAGCACTAAGCCAGGCAATTGGGAGAAGTTTTCCGTCCCCCACAACCAATTAGTAGAGTTACAGACCCAGAGGTTTCTCCCTCCTACGTATATGGTCCCCGTCCGAGCCGGACTAGCCACTTATAATGGCGGGGAGCAAGCGGAGAGCTTTCCCAACCCATCCATGGGGGAGCAGGTATGCCTTGTCCCTTACTTATTGAGGGGACTCGGATTTCCAATCCATCCGTTCCTCCGCGGGCTCCTGGAGTTCTACGACATCTAGCTGCATAACTTTACTCCTGCCTCCATATTACACATCACACGCTACGTCGCCTTTTGCGAGCTCTTTCTGGGTTGCGAAGCTCATTTTGAGCTATGGAAGAGGCTATTCTGCCTCGTACCCCGTACACAGGAGGGGTCAATATATCAAGTGGGCGGAGCCAAAATATGGCGCATCACCGGGACCGGATACCTGTCCAGTACTCCAAGAAGACATTCGAAGACTGGCCTTCGGAGTGGTTTTATATGGAGGACGTCCCCCTTCCGGACCCTATTCGGATGGGCCTTCTTGAGTTTAATAATGCCCCTTTGAAGAAACGCCGCAGCTGGCGCCCTCGGATCCCTCAGGAGGAAAATAACAGAGAGGTCCTTTACCTGATGAGCAGGATAAAAACACTGGCCAAATCAGGACTGACAACAATCGAGGTTATGTCAATATGTATAATGCGGGGGGTGCAGCCACTTCAGTATCGGGGGAAACCCTTGTGGCACTTCAATGGAGAAAACGATGCCACCCACTACGGCCGTAAAGGTCCGGACTCCGCCTGTCGGTGTCAAAACCGGCGGATCTCGGGTAGGGGGTCCCGAACTGTGCGTCTAGGCTGGATGGTAACAGGAGGCAGGGGACACGATGTTTTACCCAAGTTCGGGCCATCTTGATTGAGGTAAAACCCTACGTCCTGCTTGATTATTCTTGATAATATGAGTAGTACAAGAGTTGATCTACCACGAGATCGGAGAGGCTAAACCCTAGAAGCTAGCCTATGGTATGATTGTTGTATATGTTATCTATCGACTAGCCTGGCCTCGGTTTATATAATGCACCAATGGCCTAGGATAACAAGAGTCCTAGCTGAATACGCCGGTGAGGAGGAGTCCTTGTCTTGATCGCCAAGTCTTGTGGAATCTTCCTTGTATGCGGCAGCTGTCTGAACTGGCCCATGAGTATACGGCCATGGGGGTCCTCGGCCCAATCTAACAGATCAGGAGATGACGTGGTGAGTACCCCCTAGTCCAGGACACCGTCAGTAGCCCCCTGAACCGATCTTCAAGTTAGGGACGCTCCTCGATTCTTCCGAACCGTTCTTCATCTTTGGTCGTCGGTCTTGAAAACTGGTTCAACAAATCTTCTCATCTTCGATCTTGAGGATCGCCGAAATGCATTCGACGAGTTTACACGTCGGGTATCTGAGGAGCCCCTTTAAGTTTCCGGCCTTTATCAATGCCTTGTTATTTTTATGCCACACCTCGGGTTTAAAGTCGTTCCCGGGCGGCAGCGTCCTCTTGCGTCCGAGCTCCAACGCCGGACTGCATTCGAGGTATCTTTTGCAGCCGAGCACCAACGCCGGACTGCTTCCCAGCTCTAACGCTGAAATGTATCCGAGCTCCAACGCCGGATTGAATCCGAGCTCCACGCCGGACTATGTATCCGAGGTGTCGTAAATCACCTTGGTTCAAAGAAGTTTGAAGGAGTTTAGCCGAGCTTAATGCCGGAAATGCCCTCTATGGAGCCAACCACTAGCGCCCGAGCTTTATGCCGGACTTCTTCCGAGGTGGTGCACCACCCCGAATGTGGGCCGATTTTTGTCAATATTTTTGATTGGTGCAATTTATTCTCTGCCGAGATATATAGACAGTAGCCCTCAAGGTGGGTATCGGTCTAAAACCTGAGATGCACATGAAGGATGACATAAGACCACTGATCCCAGTAGCTGCTGTGACTCAGGTTGATTTTCCAAATCGGTCTGAGGATGAAGTCCTAGCTCTACAGAATACTTCGGGACACAAAAAGTGGCGTGCTCAGTCCTCGAGACTCAGGTTGGGTGCGGCCGACCAACCTGAGGATCAAAATCTCCTCGGAAACTGTATTACACTTAAATTTTTTTGCATTGGACAGGCAATGCAGTAGCCTCCGAGACACTGGTCGGGTGGCAACACCAGATCAGGGGATCTATGTGCCCCTTTAATATTTGTAAATAATAAGCCCGAAGCCCAGTAGCCCCCGAGCCTTAATGCGGGCACGGGTGGCCGAATGAAGGATTGATATCCATAGTAAAATCACAAATTATGTGTAATGACTTTATGTATCCAAGTACTTTACGTCATTAATGCTCGGATCCGCATTCTACAAAACTTTGTTGACCGACCATCGGCTTCCACCTCCTCAGCCAATAGCCGAGGAGTGTTTGTCCTACTTTATAAAGCCTTTATAAGGGCAAAGATTTACAACAAACAAGGCAATCTGGCCATACGGTTTTATAAACAAAGGTACGCAGAGAGATATGTTATATTACTGTTTAACAGAAGAAATGTCTTCCAAAGAAAATAGTCCCGCTATCGGTTCCTTTCTTTGGGTTGTCATGCTAAGCATGATCATGAAACCTCGGCTCCAATGTAAGAGCAAAATATCGAGGATTTAGTTTGGGAGGCCAGTTAATATCCCCCGGTAGTGTTCGCCGACAGTCGAGGTCAAGCCATAAACACTTCGGCCATTGTTATGAATGGCCGGTCATTTAACACCGTCATCGGATCGCTGACCAGCTTACGCTTATTTTGACAGTCAGTTTTCGGCTTTCTCCACTGAGGTGCTTAACCATGTGAGCTGGAAGCACAATCACAGTGGTTCTCCCTTTGCACACCTAGCCGAACAAAGCGGAACGTAGGAGGCAAGCGCAGGAGCCGGGCAACCCAACTATTGACCGAAGACACAATTCGAAACCGATGCATATATAGCAATGTCCGAGAATGTTTTTGCCGAATCTCTAAAGGTGTCCGGCGTTGCACTGCGAGACTTGTGCTGAAAACACACAAATAGTTTAAAAGTGACATAAGCTTGGAAAACCAAAAAACGTCAGTAAAAACTTGACGTCCGAACAAGATCAAGTGTTCGGTGCCAATTCGAAAATTAGCCTTAGCAAAAGAAGTGCTTTTGTTGTGCTTTAACATGATACATCCTATCTCAAGACTTCAAGTGGGTCAGCCTACGGCTTCAACCTCCTATCCCGAGGGCGGAGTACTTCTCACTAGGCCAGTTTAGCAAACTAAACTCTAGCGGCTTTGAGAGAGAAATTAGGCTCCCCGGCTAGTGACCACACGTTCGTGTCGAAAAAAGGAGTGATAGATAATAATAATAATAGTAAAACTTTGCAACGACTAAGAAGAAGAACACTTATCATAAAACGGCTCATATAAATTTAAGAGCCCCCAAGTGACTTGGGTAAAAGAATGATTGCATGTACCGAAGTACTTATATCATATCTATGTTCAACCGAACTTTAAACGCGTCTTAAACGACCGTCGGCTTCCCCCGACGCATAAATTCCCCATCTTCGGTCCAATAACCAGGCAATCATGCCATAAGGCTGTAACAGACAAAGCGCTCTCAGGGAACTTATGCTATATTACTGCGAAGTGTAAGAAGCATCTTCGAAGAAAATAGTACCCCCGATACCTTTCTTCGGTGCTCATTGTTATTATGAGACTTGTGCAATAGATTTTTTGTACTCATGAGTTCCGTTGTGTGCCGGCCATCATTGAAAACTATAAGAGCGCTAGCTTTCGGCTTCACCCAGTCTGAGGTCCGGCTCGGATGACCCGATCGTGACAATCGCAGAGGTGCTCCCTTTACTCCCTAGCCGAACAATCGGGAACATAGGGCTAAACACATGAGCGAGGCAACCCAGCTTGCAAATCACTTAAGTCAATATGGTGCATATTGTGGCGTAATACATGAACAAGGAACGAAGCCGTACAACTATAATCATATGCAAGAGGAAAAGCTTCATGAAGGAAGCCCCAAATGAATCGGGTATTTGAATTTATGCGTCAGAAACAAAGTTTGGACAAGGAAAATTTTTACAAGCAACTTTTTTCCAAAAAGGTATAATGCTTGGTCGAACCGAACACAAGTTAGAAATTAAAGCTTTGAGCATTAAAGTGACTTAGCTGGTTAATGTGTTCGGTATTGATGACGCGGTCCGAGCTTGATGCGGGACAAGGTTCCATCCCCCAAGCCAGTCCCGAGGTGGCGGAGCAGAGAGCTCGACACGCCGAAGTGGTGACATAGCATGGTCAATGCAGACCGACAGAGTGACGCCGAAGTCCCCGGATCATTTTCCCGTGCACAAAAAATAGTGCAAACCGGAGATAATAGTAATAATGATAATTAAAAAATCATTGCATAATAAATAATTTATGCAAAGTGAGTAATAAAAGAAATATGGTCTGGTGCCGAAGTCAATGTCGATGCAGAGCATCGGCGTGATGCGGTAAAGGCGTGGCAAAGCCTGGATTCACATGTTGGTCCGAGCTCCAGATGCGGCGTTCGCCGGACTATGTATGGAAACTGACCGAACCACCATGTGACTGTCGTTAATGCGGCCACCATTTGATAGACCTGGTTTATTTGTTGTAGCAATTCGAAGGAAGGTGATTCCCAAAATTGGGACTCGATCCACACACCCATTGCTTGATAGGCGATAAAACGACAGCATGGCAATGCTGGCAAAGGTTGGCTCACCGAGGCAAAGCCCTCGGTCCAGCTAATGTGACGGAGCTGGTCGGCTAGTGACGCCGAAGTGTCCGGAGTAGGTTGATGAAGAGATGGCGAAGCCCCCGGTCCAGCCGAGATGTCGAAGTCTCGATGTCAGACGATGAGTCGAAGTAGGTCGGCGTGATGGATACCAGCTTGAAGAAGCAATAGTGCGGCCATGCCGATGCAGGTCGTGACGTGGTCGATGCCGGCTTGATGAAGCGACCGTGCGGCGATGCCGGTATGCCCGCTCCGTGTAATCCATGGGGCGGCGATGTTGGTGATGATTTACCCTTCGTGATGCCGGACTCTAGTTCGTCTTGCCGAGATGATGATCCGAAGAAGTTGAGCTTGGCTCAACAAAGTGACGACGTGTCTAGCGCAGGTCGGCAGTCGTGGAGCAATTTTGCCGGACTGGTTTGACACCAGCATGATGTTGAAGATCATGTTCAAAAGATCTTAAAGTTAGTGGGATGTGTTCGGGAACAAAACACAATACGCCAAACAAAACTTCTTTCAAAAGGGATGTCCGAAGTCCCGTTCATAAAAAAGACGAACTCGGGTCGGATTCGTTTTCGCGCAGAAAACATATCCGAAAAGTGATGCACTAATCGGAAGGTTCCCGGAATTTGGACGGTCGGATCGAGCTGAAATTTTGAAAGGTGGTAGACATAGGAATTCCTCAGCCGATCAACGGTTGGATCTTCCAAAGGACGTCCGAGATAGAAGCTGGACACCACGCCCTAAACTCATCCAGATTCCCGTCCAGATTTGAGTGGGCTCCGGTATATCATGGATTGCCAGAGATTCCTCCATCGGAACTCGACGAAATTTTCCATGGTTGTTGTAGACTCAATTGCGCACAATTCCACCAAAGCGATCGTTAAAAAGACACTTGAGGAGGCGGTGGCGGCGGACACAAGTTTGCTGTCCAGAAAGATAGCACGGTCGCGTTGAGCCCCCGAGCTCCATGGATGATTCCTCCATGATCTTGATTGAGATCGGAGTTGATGTTTGATGAAGGCCCTCGTCCGAACATGACAATCCGAACACGGGGCGCAGTTCTTGCTCGAACCAAGGTGACCAGTCGTGCTGGTGACGAAGATGCCGAAGTCGTAGTTGATCTGCAGGCGAGCCATCGATCCTTTTGTCGATCACACAGCGGAACTCTCAATGAAAGCACCAATGACGGTGTCAAAATCGGCGGATCTCGGGTAGGGGGTCCCGAACTGTGCGTCTAAGCCGGATGGTAACAGGAGGCAGGAGACACGATATTTTACTCAGGTTCGGACCCTCTTGATTCAGGTAAAACCCTACGTCCTGCTTGATTATCTTGATAATATGAGTAGTACAAGAGTTGATCTACCACGAGATCGGAGAGGCTAAACCCTAGAAGCTAGCCTATGGTATGATTGTTGTATATGTTATCTATCGACTAGCCTGGCCTCGGTTTATATAATGCACCAATGGCCTAGGATAACAAGAGTCCTAGCCGAATACGCCGGTGGGGAGGAGTCCTTGTCTTGATCGCCAAGTTTTGTGGAATCTTACTTGTATGCGGCAGCTGTCCGAACTGGCCCATGAGTATACGGCCATGGGGGTCCTCGGCCCAATCTAACAGATCAGGAGATGACATGGTGAGTACCCCCTAGTCCAGGACACCGTCACCGCCGCTGCTCTAGCGAAAATACTTTCCGATTTATACAAAGGAGAGGAAGAGGAGTTCATCTGCATTAAGCCACGTGATGGATTCTCCATGTACAACCCCCAAACTGGGTGAGCTGCTACTTTTTACTCCAGACCTTCCCGCATTCTTCATCATAAATATTTACCTTGCTATTTCATAGTACGAACTGCGAAAAGCTGTGAGGGAGGTCCACAGCCCGTCTCCGCAGCCAGAGGACCCTGACCGGGCCCTCGACCCCGGACTCGAAGAAGATCCGGACATATTCGTGGAGCTTATCGACAGGGCGTTCTATCAGTTAAGCTGCGACGGTGCCTTGGTGGCCATCATAGCCGATTATCTTGGCCTCCCTGCATCGCATGTAAGTAAAACTGGAGTCCCAACTTCCGAGAAGGATCCCTTTTTTGCAGTTCACCCACCGCACACATATGGTGTCTTACAGGGAAGGCCCTCGGGATGCCATGCCGAACCCGCGGTGACTCACCAACGAGGGGCACCAAAGCCGGGTAGGCCTAAAAGGAAGGCGGTCGGGACTAAGACGCCGTCGCAGAGGTATGAAAAAGAACTCTGCTCCGTGGTTGTCGTCTTTAAATACAATAACACCCATGGTTCCTGGCAGAAAAAACGCCGGAGAGCCTGCCGACCACGCCTCCACCGGTCGGACTCCAGAGTCGGTCTTAGGGGCAGATGCTAACATGGGGACAACACCGAA
Source organism: Triticum urartu (assembly GCF_003073215.2). Taxonomy (NCBI): domain Eukaryota; kingdom Viridiplantae; phylum Streptophyta; class Magnoliopsida; order Poales; family Poaceae; genus Triticum; species Triticum urartu. The sequence continues at coordinate 260,289,984 of NC_053023.1, forward strand.
TGTTCCTCTTACACAGGATGCGAATAGGCTATCTGCTATGAATTCCGAAGTGGAGAGTGCCATGAATCACAGGCGTTGCCGGGCCGTACTTCGTGACCCTGGTTTCTTCGAAGAGGCGTTTGATGCCTTCAACTCGGGAGACGCGTACATCCGAGCTGCTCAAAATGGTCTTGCCGGAGCCACAGACCAGTATGTAAAGGATATACGGGTAAGAAAATCATATAATTATGTATATCAGTAGCCCCTGAGACTTGAAACAGTTGGCACAACTGATTTAAGGATCATTATATGCATAGGTTCTTATGGAGAAGAATACCCGGTTGTCTCAAGAGCTGGAGGAGAGCAAAGCCCAGCTACGGGCCGCAGTTGCCGAAATGAAGGAGTCCAAGAAGGCCCCATCTGGTAACACATGTTCTGATCGAAAAGAATGAAATGACATGTACCAGTTAGTATTCGGCATGCATGCAAATCTAACAATAGATTCTGCAGATGATCCCGGAGTGAATCCGAAGGTCGTGCGAGGGGATGAGCAACATGCTCAACGATATCTAGAGGCTGGCGAGCGCGTGCTTACGCGGGTTAGGCAGGAGAAAAACGATCTCCAACATGCCAATACCCGGCTGGGCATTAAACTGAAAGATGTTTGGGCCCAGCTAGCTGACTCCGTAAAGGAGAATAAGGAGCTTCGATGCGGCATTTTTAGTAAGTGCTTGAACGAACTTTTATAGAGTTTGGCAAAGAAACCGGCTAACAGAGTTATATCTGTAGGTATGCTGACGGGTCGTCCCGAAGAGGAGATGCCCGGGTCTGCGGACGATCTTCTGCTAGAGCTCTCACAACTGCACGAACAAGTTCGGCAGGTGATGTAGGGCATTGCACAAGCCTTGTGGCCATCCGCCTCCCTGCCAGGAGGCATGGGGGAGCTCGTAGAGATGCTCAAGCGAGCACGGTGGCGCTTCCGATTATGGAAGATATCTGCCTGTCGACAAGGTGCAAGGGAAGCCTGGGCCATGGTGAAGACGCGATATACCAAGGCTGACCTGAACCACATGTCCGAGGTCGGACCTGTGGGGTCTGATGGGAAAGAGATCCCCGTTAGGCTTGTGTATGACCAAGTAAAATTAGCCGCAAAGTATTCCCAACAGGATTGTAGGCTAGACAGCCTGTTGGATGGTATAGAAGAAGAATCTAGTCAGTCTAAGCGATTGTGTACTTCAAGTGACATATATTGTCCCTAGCCGGATTGTAAATCATTTGTCATGGCGGAACTTTTCGCTTCGACCTCCGGACTCGACAGTCCATATTGTATCCGAATACCCGCTCAGTTATGTAAAAACCGGGGTACGCGTGGAAACCAGGCGTAGGGGTCACAAGTGCTTGAACATACAAGTACCCAACTAGCTATGTTATATTACATGGATAGTAAGAAACATCTTCCAGGGAGAATAGTTCTGTTAAGGGTTCCTTTCCCTAGGTACGCATGCCTTAATGTGCATGTCCGAACTGCAAAAAGAGACGTAGGATATAAACATCTGGGGGCATGTATTGCAATAAGTAAAAGTCATCTTTTGTTCACCTACCAAATATTCCCTTAAGAACGCTAGCTTTTGGCTTCACCCAGTCTGAGGTACACATCCGGCTGACCCGACAGTAACAATCACAGAGGTGCTCCCCTTATGCCCTAGCCGAATTAACGGGAACGTAGGGCATAAACAAAAGATCCAGGCAACCCAGCTGTTGGGTTTCGTAGTAATTTCAAAAAATTTCCTACGCACACGCAAGATCATGTGATGCATAGCAACGAGAGGGGAGAGTGTTGTCTACATACCCACGCAGACCGACTGCGGAAGCATTGACGCAACGTGGAAGTCGTCTTCACGATCCAACCGATCAAGTACCGAAACTACGGCACCTCCGAGTTCGAGCACACGTTCAGCTCGATGACGATCCCCGGACTCCGATCCAGCAAAGTGTCGGGGAAGAGTTCCGTCAGCACGACGGCGTGGTGACGATCTTGATGCACTACAGCAGCAGGGCTTCGCCTAAACTCCGCTACAGTATTATCGAGGAATATGGTGGCTGGGGGCACCGTGCACGGCTAAGGAATAGATCACATGGATCAACTTGTTGTCTCTTTGGTGCTAGCCCTGCCCCTCTATTTATATGTTGAGCCCCGGGGTCGAAACTTGGAGCAAAAGCCTCCTCAAAGTCGGTTTTTTCCGAAAGGCAAGAGTCCCACTCGGACTCCAGGACCAAACGCCACAATCCTTGGCGTCTGGCCCAGACGCCATGGGCCTCGGCGTCTGGCCCAGGGCCAGACGCCAGGGTCTCCGGCGTTTGGCCCCCTGGTCTCCGCAAAACTCCTTTTGCACCGACCTAAAGCCTCATGGGCTTGACCCCTTGGCCTAACCATATCATCCAATATATGAATCTTTACGTCTCGACCATTTCGAGACTCCTCGTCATGTCCCCGATCTCATCTGGGACTCCGAACTCCTTTGGTACATCAAAACATGTAAACTCATAATATAACTGTCATCGTAACCTTAAGCGTGCGGACCCTACGGGTTCGAGAACAATGTAGACATGACCGAGACACGTCTCCGGTCAATAACCAATAGCGGGACCTGGATGCCCATATTGGCTCCTACATATTCTACGAAGATCTTTATCGGTCAGACGGCATAACAACATACGTTGTTCCCTTTGTCATCGGTATGTTACTTGCCCGAGATCCGATCGTCGGTATTCCTATACCTAGTTCAATCTCGTTACCGGCAAGTCTCTTTACTCGTTCTGTTGCAATGCTTGCAAGGCTTAAGTGATGTGCATTACCGAGAGGGCCCAGAGATACCTCTCCGACAATCGGAGTGACAAATCCTAATCTCGAAATACGCCAACCCAACATCTACCTTTGGAGACACCTGTAATGCTCCTTTATAATCACCCAGTTACGTTGTGACGTTTGGTAGCACCCAAAGTGTTCCTCCGGCAAACGGGAGTTGCATAATCTCATAGTCATAGGAACATGTATAAGTCATGAAGAAAGCAATAGCAACATACTAAACGATCGGGTGCTAAGCTAATGGAATGGGTCATGTCAATCAGATCATTCAACTAATGATGTGACCTCGTTAATCAAATAACAACACTTTGTTCATGGTTAGGAAACATAACCATCTTTGATTAACGAGCTAGTCAAGTAGAGGCATACTAGTGACACTAAGTTTGTCTATGTATTCACACATGTATTATGTTTCCGGTTAATACAATTCTAGCATGAATAATAAACATTTATCATGATATAAGGAAATAAATAATAACTTTATTATTGCCTCTAGGGCATATTTCCTTCAGTCTCCCACTTGCACTAGAGTCAATAATCTAGTTCACATCGCCATGTGATTTAACAGCAATAGTTCACATCACCATGTGATTATCACCCATAGTCCACATCGATATGTGATCAACACCCAAAGGGTTTACTAGAGTCAGTAATCTAGTTCACATCGCTATGTGATTAACACCCAAAGAGTACTAAGGTGTGATCATGTTTTGCTTGTGAGAGAATCTTAGTTAACGGGCCTGCCAAATTCAGATCCGTATGTATTTTGCAAAATTCTATGTCTACAATGCTCTGCACGGAGCTACTCTAGCTAATTGCTTCCACTTTCAATATGTATCCAGATTGAGACTTAGAATCATCTGGATCAGTGTCAAAAACTTGCATCGGCGTAACCGTTTACGACGAACCCTTTTGTCACGTCCATAATCGAGAAACATATCCTTATTTTACTAAGGATAATTCTGACCGCTGTCCAGTGATCTACTCCTAGATCACTATTGTAATCCCTTGCCAAATCAGTGCAGGGTATACAATAGATCTAGTATACAGCATGACATACTTTATAGAACCTATGGCCAAGGCATAGGGAATGACTTTCATTCTCTTTCTATGTTCCGCCGTGGTCGGGCTTTGAGTCTTACTCAACTTCACACCTTGTAATACAGGCAAGAACTCTTTCTTTGACCGCTCCATTTTGAACTACTTCAAAATCTTGTCAAGGTATGTACTCATTGAAAAAACTTATCAAGCGTCTTGATCTATCTCTATAGATTTTGATGCTTAATATGTAAGCAGCTTGACCGAGGTTTTCTTTGAAAAATTCCTTTCAAACACTCCTTTATGCTTTGCAGAATAATTCTACATTATTTCCGATTAACAATATGTCATACACATATACTTATCAGAAATGCTGTAGTGCTCCCACTCACTTTCTTGTAAATACAGGCTTCACCGCAAGTCTGTATAAAACTATATGCTTTGATCAACTTATCAAAGCGTATATTCCAACTCCGAGATTCTTGCACCAGTCCATAGATGGATCGCTGGAGCTCGCATATTTAGTTAACACCTTTAGGATCGACAAAACCTTCTAGTTGCATCGTATACAACTCTTCTTTAGTAAATCCATTAAGTAATGCAGTTTTGTTTATCCATTTGCCAGATTTCATAAAATGCGGCAATTGCTAACATGATTCGGACAGACTTAAGCATAGATACGAGTGAGAAAATATCATCGTAGTCAACGCCTTGAACTTGTCGAAAACCTTTTGCGACAATTCTAGCTTTGTAGATAGTAACACTACTATCAGCGTCCGTCTTCCTCTTGAAAATCCATTTATTTTCTATGGCTTGCCGATCATCGGGCAAATCCATCAAAGTCCATACTTTGTTCTCATACATGGATCATATCTTAGATTTCATGGCCTCAAACCATTTCACGGAATCTGGGCTCATCATTGCTTCCTCATAGTTCGCAAGTTCGTCATGGTCTAGTAACATGACTTCCAGAACAGGATTACCGTATCACTCTGGTGCGGATCTTACTCTGGTTTACCTACGAGATTCGGTAGTAAATTGATCTGAAGTTACATGATCATCATCATTATCTTCCTCACTAATTGGTGTAGTAGTCACAAGAACAGATTTCTGTGATGAACTACTTTCCAATAAGGGAGAAGGTACAATTACCTTATCAAGTTTTCTACTTTCCTCCCACTCACTTCTTTCGAGAGAAACTCCTTCTCTAGAAAGTTTCCGAATTTAGCAACAAAAGTCTTGCCTTCGGATCTGTGATAGAAGGTGTATCCAATAGTTTCCTTTGGATATCCTATGAAGACACATTTCTCCGATTTGGGTTTGAGCTTATCAGGTTGAAACTTTTTCACATAAGCATTGCAACCTCAAACTTTAAGAAACAACAACTTAGGTTTCTTGCCAAACCATAGTTCATACGGTGTCGTCTCAACAGATTTAGATGGTGCCCTATTTAACGTGAATGCAGCTGTCTCTAATACATAACCCCAAAACGATAGTGGTAGATCAGTAAGAGACATCATGGATTGCACTATATCCAATAAAGTACGGTTATGACGTTCGGACACACCATTATGCTGTGGTGTTCCATGTGGCATGAGTTTGTGAAACTATTCCACATTGTTTTAATTGAAGACCAAACTCGTAACTCAAATATTTGTCTCCGCGATCAGATGTAGAAAATTTATTTTCTTTTCACGATGATTTTCCACTTCACTCTGAAATTCTTTGAACTTTTCAAATGTTTCAGACTTATGTTTCATCAAGTAGATATATCCATATCTGCTCGAATCATCTGTGAAGTTCAGAAAATAACGATACTTGCCGTGAGCCTTAACACTCATCGGACCGCATACATCAGTATGTATTATTTCCAGCAAGTCAGTTGCTCGCTCCATTGTTCCGGAGAATGGACTCTTTAGTCATCTTGCCCATAAGGCATGGTTCGCAAGCATCAAGTGATTCATAATCAAGTGATTCCAAAATCCCATCAGCATGGAGTTTCTTCATGCGCTTTACACCAATATGACTTAAACGGCAGTGCCACAAATAAGTTGCACTATCATTATTAACTTTGCATCTTTTGGCTTCAATATTATGAATATGTGTATCACTACGATCGAGATCCAACAAACCATTTCGTTGGGTGTATGACCATAGAAGGTTTTATTCATGTAAACAGAACAACAATTATTCTCTAACTTACATGAATAACCGTATTGCAATAAACATGATCAAATCATATTCATGCTCAACGCAAACACCAAATAACACTTATTTAGGTTGAACACTAATCCCGAAAGTATAGGGAGTGTGCGATGATGATCATATCAATCTTGGAACTATTTCCAACACACATCGTCACTTCACCCTTTAACTAGTTTCTGTTCATTCTGCAACTCCCGTTTCGAGTTACTACTCTTAGCAACTGAACCAGTATCAAATACCGAGGGGTTGCTACGAACACTAGTAAAGTACACATCAATAACATGTATATCAAATATAGCTTTGTTTACTTTGCCATCCTTCTTATCCACCAAATACTTGGGGTAGTTCCGCTTCTAGTGACCAGTCCCTTTGCAGTAGAAGCACTTAGTCTCAGGCTTAGGTCCAGACTTGGGCTTCTTCACTTGAGCAGCAACTTGCTTGCCGTTCTTCTTGAAGTTCCCCTTCTTCCCTTTGCCCTATTCCTTGAAACTAGTGGTCTTGTCTACCATCAACACTTGATGTTTTTCTTGGTTTCTACCTTCGTCGATTTTAGCATCACAAAGAGCTTGGGAATCATTTCCGTTATCCCTTGCATATTATAGTTCATCATGAAATTCTACTAACTTGGTGATGGTGACTAGAGAATTCTGTCAATCACTATTTCATCTCAAAGATCAACTCCCACTTGATTCAAGCGATTGTAGTACCCAGACAATCTGAGCACATGCTCACTAGTTGAGCGATTCTCCTCCATCTTTTAGCTATAGAACTTGTTGGAGACTTCATATCTCTCAACTCCGGTATTTGCTTGAAATATTAACTTCAACTCCTGGAACATCTCATATGGTCCATGACATTCAAAACGTCTTTGAAGTCCCGATTCTAAGCTGTTAAGCATGGTGCACTAAACTATCAAATAGTCATCATATTGACCTAGCCAAACGTTCATAACGTCCGCATCTGCTCCTGCAATAGGTCTGTCACCTAGCGGTGCATCAAGGACATAATTCTTCTGTGCAGCAATGAGGATAAACCTCAGATCACGGATCTAATCTGCATCATTGCTACTAACATCTTTCAACACAATTTTCTCTAGGAACATATCAAAATAAACACAGGGAAGCAACAACGCGAGCTATTGATCTATAACATAATTTGCAAAATACTACCAGGACTAAGTTCATGATAAATTTAAGTTCAATTTAATCATATTACTTAAGAACTCCCACTTAGATAGACATCCCTCTAATCCTCTAAGTGATCACGTGATCCAAATCAACTAAACCATAACCGATCATCACGTGAGATGGAGTAGTTTTCAATGGTGAACATCGTTATGTTGATCATATCTACTATATGATTCACGCTCGACCTTTCGGTCTCCGTGTTTCGAGGCCATATCTGCATATGCTAGGCTCGTCAAGTTTAACCTAAGTATTCTGCGTGTGCAAAAACTGGCTTGCACCCGTTGTAGATGGACGTAGAGCTTATCACACCCAATCATCACGTGGTGTCTGGGCACGACGAACTTTGGCAACGGTGCATACTCAGGGAGAACACTTCTTGATAATTTAGTGAGAGATCATCTTATAATGCTATCATCAATCAAAGCAAGATAAGATGCATAAAAGATAAACATCACATGCAATCAATATAAGTGATATGATATGGCCATCATCATCTTGTGCTTGTGATCTCCATCTTCGAAGCACCGTCGTGATCACCATCTTCACCGGCGCGACACCTTGATCTCCATCGTAGCATCGTTGTCGTCTCGCCAATCTTATGCTTCCACGACTATCACTGCCGCTTAGTAATAAAGTAAAGCATTACATCGCGATTGCATTGCATACAATAAAACGACAACCATAAGGCTCCTGCCAGTTGCCGTTAACTCGGTTACAAAACATGATCATCTCATACAATAAAATTCAGCATCATGTCTTGACCATATCACATCACAACATTCCCTACAAAAACAAGTTAGACGTCCTCTACTTTGTTGTTGCAAGTTTTACGTGGCTGCTATGGGCTTAAGCAAGAACCAATCTCACCTACGCATCAAAACCACAACGATAGTTTGTCAAATAGACTCCGTTTTAACCTTCGCAAGGACCAGGCGTAGCCATACTTGGTTCAACTAAAGTTGGAGAGACAGTCGCCCGCAAGCCACCTGTGTGCAAAGCACGTCGGGGGAACCGGTCTCGCGTAAGCGTACGCGTAATGTTGGTCTGGGTCATCTCGTCCAACAATGCCGCCGAACCAAAGTATGACATGTTGGTAGGCAGTATGACTTATATCACCCACAACTCACTTGTGTTCTACTCGTGCATATAACATCAACATAAATAACCTAGGCTCTGATACCACTGTTGGGTTTCGTAGTAATTTCAAAAAAATTCCTACGCACACGCAAGATCATGTGATGCATAACAACCAGAGGAGAGAGTGTTGTCTACGTACCCACGCAGACCAACTGCGGAAGCGTTGACGCAACGTAGAGGAAGTAGTCGTTCGTCTTCATGATCCAACCGATCAAGTACCGAAACTACGGCACCTCCGAGTTCGAGCACACGTTCAGCTCGATGACGATCCCCGGACTCCGATCCAGCAAAGGTCGGGGAAGAGTTCCGTCAGCACGACGGCGTGGTGACGATCTTGATGCACTACAGCAGCAGGGCTTCGCCTAAACTCCGCTACAGTATTATCGAGAAATATGGTGGCTGGGGGCACCGCACACGGCTAAGGAATAGATCATGTGGATCAACTTGTTGTCTCTTTGGTGCTAGCCCTGCCCCTCTATTTATATGTTGGGCCCCGGGGTCGAAACTTGGAGCAAAAGCCTCCTCAAAGTCGGTTTTTCCCGAAAGGCAAGAGTCCCACTCGAACTCCAGGACCAAACGCCACAATCCTTGGCGTCTGGCCTAGACGCCATGGGCCTCGGCGTCTGGCCCAGGGCCAGACGCCAGGGTCTCCGGCGTTTGGACCCCTGGTCTCCGCAAAACTCCTTTTTCACCGACCTAAAGCCTCATGGGCTTGACCCCTTGGCCTAACCATATCATCCAATATATGAATCTTTACGTCTCGACCATTTCGAGACTCCTCGTCATGTCCCCGATCTCATCCGGGACTCCGAACTCCTTCGGTACATCAAAACATGTAAACTCATAATATAACTGTCATCGTAACCTTAAGCGTGCGGACCCTACGGGTTCGAGAACAATCTAGACATGACCGAGACACGTCTCCGGTCAATAACCAATAGCGGGACCTGGATGCCCATAAAGGCTCCTACATATTCTACGAAGATCTTTATCGGTCAGACCGCATAACAACATATGTTGTTCCCTTTGTCATCGGTATGTTACTTGCCCGAGATTCGATCGTCGGTATTCCTATACCTAGTTCAATCTCGTTACCGGCAAGTCTCTTTACTCGTTCTGTAATACATCATCCCGCAACTAACTCATTTAGTTGCAATGCTTGCAAGGCTTAAGTGATGTGCATTACCGAGAGGGCCCAGAGATACCTCTCCGACAATCGGAGTGACAAATCCTAATCTCGAAATACGCCAACCCAACATCTACCTTTGGAGACACCTGTAATGCTCCTTTATAATCACCCAGTTACGTTGTGACGTTTGGTAGCACCCAAAGTGTTCCTCCGGCAAACGGGAGTTGCATAATCTCATAGTCATAGGAACATGTATAAGTCATGAAGAAAGCAATAGCAACATACTAAACGATCGGGTGCTAAGCTAATGGAATGGGTCATGTCAATCAGATCATTCAACTAATGATGTGACCTCGTTAATCAAATAACAACACTTTGTTCATGGTTAGGAAACATAACCATCTTTGATTAACGAGCTAGTCAAGTAGAGGCATACTAGTGACACTAAGTTTGTCTATGTATTCACACATGTATTATGTTTCCGGTTAATACAATTATAGCATGAATAATAAATATTTATCATGATATAAGGAAATAAATAATAACTTTATTATTGCCTCTAGGGCATATTTCCTTCACCAGCTTGGCCAAAACTTAAGTCATATTGATGCATATAATGGTGAAGAAAAGGTACATGTGGAAAAGTAACACATGTGCAGGGGGCATAGAGCCCGGAACATAATTATATGAAGCTTCTGTATAAGAAGCCCCCAGGTATAATGAGCACGCATGGCGCGTCAAGATTGTGTAGTCAAGACACATTTTAACCTTTTAAGGCCATGAAGAAAAAAGGGAAGAAAGACAGATATCGAATATATATATATAAAGGAGGAGGTAAGGAGACGAACACAGAGTTCGGCACTAGGCGTAGAACCTTCGGAGTCTGGCCGCGTTCCATGGGTTTGGCTCGAGTCGATTGTCCGATGCATCCCGCAGACGGTACGCTCCACCGGTTAGAACTTTGTCAATGACGAAGGGACCTTCCCATTTGGGCTTGAGCTTGTCCTTTTTCTTCTCTGGTAGGCGTAGAACGAGTTCGCCAACGCTATAAGTTTTGGCCCGTAATTCTCTGCTTTGATATCGTCGAGCATGTTGCTGATAGAATGCGGAGCGGGCTTTTCCAATGTCACGCTCCTCCTCCAGGGCGTCTAAACTGTCCCACCGATCAAGCTCGGCTTCTTTCTCTTCGTCCATGCGCACTCGAGGTGAGTCATGAATGATGTCACAGGGCAGTACCGCCTCTGTGCCGTACACCATAAAAAACGTTGTGTATCCGGTAGTGCGATTCGGCGTGGTCCGCAGCCCCCATAGTACGGAGTCGAGCTCCTCAACCCAATGCGTATATGATTCCTTTAAGGATCGCACTAATCTGGGTTTAATGCCGCTCATAATAAGACCATTTGCTCGTTCGACTTGACCGCTTGTTTGGGGGTGATAGACGGAGGCATAATCGAGCTTAATGCCCATGTTGCCGCACCAAGTTTTTACCTCATTAGCTATAAAGTTCAAGCCGTTATCGGTGATGATGCTGTGGGGGGAACCATAACGGTGTACAACCCCGGATATGAAGTCTATCACTGGTCCGGACTCGGCCATTTTAACTGGTTTGGCTTCTATCCATTTGGTGAATTTATCCACCATGACCAATAGGTACTTTTTCTTATGGCTTCCTCCTTTAAGGGGCCCGACCATATCAAGACCCCAGACCGCAAAGGGCCAAGTAATGGGGATTGTTTGGAGAGCGGTAGGTGGCATATGGCTTTGGTTTGCAAAAATCTGACAACCGACGCAATGTTGGACGAGGTCTTGTGCGTCTGCTCGGGCTGTCGGCCAGTAGAAACCTGTACGGAAGGCCCGAGCTGCGGCGTGATGGCCGCCGAGTCCCGCATGAATTGCTGCCAAAATTTGCCGTCCTTCCTCTTTGGAGATGCACCTTTGAAGTACTCTGGTAGGGCTTTTCTTATAAAGCTCTCCCTCGTGGACCTTGTAGGCTTTAGACCGCCGCACAATGCAACGTGCCTCATTTGGGTCCTTAGGGAGTTCTTGCCTATTTAGGTAAGCCAAGAAGGGTTCTGTCCACGGGGCGATGACAACCATAATCACGTGGGCCGAAGGTGTTATTTCGGTGGCGGAGCCTCCGATTACGTCAGAGTGCTCGGGATCTGGTGTTGTGGCCGGACCCAGACTGTTGTTGCCGGTCTCCCCTTCCCACACCATGGGTGGCTTAAACAACCTTTCCAAGAAGATATTAGGTGGGACAGGGTTGCGCTTAGCGCCGATGCGGGCGAGGATATTCGCCGCTTGATTGTTTTCTCGGACCACATGGTGGAATTCGAGCCCCTCGAACCGAGCTGACATTTTGAGGATGGCATTACGGTAAGACGCCATTTTTGGGTCCTTGGCGTCAAAGTCTCCATTTATTTGAGATATTGAGAGGTTCGAATCCCCACACACCTCTAGGCGTTGAATGCCCATGGAGACTGCCATCCGGAGACCATGCAACAGGGCCTCATATTCTACTGTATTGTTGGGGTCTGTGTATAATATTTGGAGTACGTATTGGACTATATCTCCGGTGGGGGATGTCAGGACGACGCCTGCCCCCAGACCAGCCAGCATCTTAGAGCTGTCGAAGTGCATGATCCAATTGGAGTATACGCCGTACTCTTTAGGGAGTTCGGCTTTTGTCCATTCGGCGTTGAAATCAGCCAGTACTTGCGACTTAATGTCTCGCCGTGGTTTGTATGTTATGTCGAAGGGAAGGAGCTCAATAGCCCATTTAGCAATCCGGCCCGGGGCATCGCGGTTATTTATTATGTCGTTGAGTGGTACTTCAGAGGCCATCGTAATTGAACACTCTTGAAAGTAGTGTCGTAGTTTTCGGGATGGCATGAAGACCGCGTATGCTATCTTTTGATAATGTGGGTACTGTGATTTGCATGGAGTGAGGACAGTGGATATATAGTATACCGGATTTTGAAGCAGGAACTTATGTCCGTCCGTCTCTCGTTCGACGACGAGCACTGCGCTTACAACCTGGTGTGTTGTCGCTATATATAACAGCATTGGTTCGCCGATATTTGGCGCGGCCAAGATTGGGTTGCTACCCAAGAGGGCTTTTATTTTTTCCAATCCAGCCGTGGCCGCATCCGTCCACTCGAAGTGTTCTGTGTGCCGAAGAAGGCGGTAAGGAGGTAATTCCTTTTCTCCTAATCAGGAGATAAAGCAGCTTAAGGCAGCCACGCATCCGGTTAATTTCTAGATTTGCTTGAGGTCTGTTGGGATAGCCAACTGTGACAGGGCTCGGATTTTAGCCAGATTTGCTTCAATTACTCTATTGGAAACGATGAAGCCCAAGAGCTCGGCGGGCACGCCGAAAATGCATTTTTCTGGATTGAGCTTGATGTCATATGTTCGGAGATTGTCGAATGTAAGCCTCAAGTCGTCTATTAAGGATTCGACCTGTCTGGTTTTAATGACCACATCGTCTATGTATGCCTCCACTATTTTGCCGATTTGTGTTTCCAGGCATGTCTGAATCATGCGTTGATAGGTTGCACCGGCGTTTTTGAGCCCGAAAGGCAAGGTGTTAAAACAGATGGGGCCGTATGGAGTGATGAATGCCGTTGCGGCTTGATCGGACTCCGTCATCTTGATTTGATGGTATCCGGAGTATGCGTCGAGGAAACACAATGAGTCTTGTCCTGCGGTAGCGTCGATAATTTCATCGACGTAGGGGAGGGGGAAGGGATCCTTGGGGAAAGACTCGTTAAGGTCCTTGAAATCGACACATAGGCGCCAGGATTTGTCCTTCTTTGGTACCATCACCAGGTTTGCTAGCCAGTCCGGGTGTTTTATTTCTCTAACGAATCTGGCCTCGAGTAACTTGGCTAGCTCTTCTCCCATGGCTTGCTGCTTAGGCTCTGAGAAACACCATAGAGTCTGCTTGACCAGCTTGAATCCCTTTAGAATGTTTAGGCTATGCTCGGCCAGCCTGCGTGGGATTCCTGGCATGTCTGAAGGATGCCAGGCGAAGATGTCCCAATTCTCGCGCAAGAACTCCCGCAGTGCAGCGTCTGTTATGGGGTTCAGCTATGCCCCGATGGATGCTGTTTTTGTAGGGTCCGTTGGGTGGACCTAGAATTTGACTATTTCGTCCGCTGGTTTGAAAGAGGTGGACTTGGGTCTTTTGTCAAGTATCACGTCGTCCCTGTCCACTGTGGAGCGCAGCGCAGTTAGTTCTTCAGCCACGAGGGCTTCGGAAAATGCCTCGAGGGCTAGTGCGGCGGTTTTATTTTTGGTGCGGAGTGCTATGTCCGGATCACTAGCTAGAGTGATGATTCCATTGGGCCCGGGCATCTTGAGCTTCATGTACCCGTAATGGGGTATAGTTTGGAAGATCGTGAATGCCTCCCGCCCTAAAAGGGCGTGGTATCCGCTACTAAACGGGGCCACTTGGAATGTGATTTCTTCGGACCTATAATTCTCCGGCGTGCCGAATACCACATCTAGTGTGATTTTTCCCGCACATCGTGCCTCCCGACTAGGGATGATTCCTCTGAAGGTCATGCTGCCTTGCTCAATGCGGCTCTTGTCTATTTCCATTTTGCTAAGAGTCTCCTCGTAGATGAGGTTTAATCCGGTGCCACCATCCATGAGCACTTTAGTAAGCCGGAAGCCATCCACAATTGGACTAAGGTCCAATGCGGCTGGTGCTCGGGCTGTTCGGAATTGAGGTTTGTCACTGGCATTGAAGCTTATAGCCTTATCGTTCCATGGATTTATTGTTGCAACATGGCAGACTTTGGCGAGGCTGCGGAGTGCTCGCTTGCGCCTATTATTTGAGGCGAAAGTCTCGAAGACTGTCAGTACTGTATTGTTATTTTCCACGGGATGGTGCTCTGTGGTATTGTTGATGAGGAGATCCTCGCCTCTCTTGGCCACCTGCCGGAGTATCCAACATGCTCTAAGGCTATGTGTTGGCATAGTATCCGGTGTAGTGTGACTTTTGCATGGCCCATTGAGCCATCCCTCCAATACGGTTCCACGCCCTGAAGTGGGCTTTGGTTTCTTTGTAATTCGACCGGGTGACTTACGAGAGTACACCCTTTTAGTTCGGACGAAGGGTTTAGTGAGAGCCGAAGGATTCCGGAATTTTGTTTCAGTTTTCCAGGTGCTTTCCATGGCACAGTACTTCTGTACTATGGCCGCCAAGTCAGCGAAGTGTGCTATGTCACGGCGACTTATGGCGTTGAGGATTCCCTTGTCCGTGCAATTTTTGCAAAAGAACGAAATTGTGTCTTCCTCGCGACAGTCCTTGACCTTGCTCATTACAAGGAGGAATCTGACCCAATAGTGATGTACTATCTCTTGGGGATCTGGTCTGATGTGGGAAAGATCACTTTTGTGAGGGTGGGTGGGTAGATTTAGGTCCAAATCCTGACCCGATCTGAGACCCAGGGGCAAAGGTGTTTCCGATCTTGGCAGTTTGAGCTCTGGGACGTTGCCCAATAGTTCTGGCCCGCTGTACGATTCTAGGTTCGAAGCTTGGGCCATGTCCTCCCGTAGACGGGTATTCGGCTCGGAGAACTCGGGAATCCGGACATAGTTTGTCCTCAAAATACAGGAAGAATCGCTACATTGCTCCTCCACCACCGCTATTTGATGGGTGACCGGCGGACGGTTAATCTCCCTTTGGTCGGGTTTATGTAACGCCCCAAGACCGGAGCTTCAGATGCCTTCCAGGGTTTCCGGGTTCCGTCGTGGGATTTGTTTGGTTCATAGCATTCGTCTTTGCATCATGTGCATTGCATCATGTCATCATGCCATCATGTCATTTCTTTTTCTTAACTCAACCAAATAAAATCGGATGGATCTTCGGTCCATTTAAATCGAGGGATATTCACATGGTGAAATTCTCTTTATAACATATCTCTCAATATGTTTAGGGAGCTATTATAAATATTCCATTAATTTGGAATCATCGTAACACACGTGCAAACTAATTCCCATGTCTATTCCTCTTCGATTTTGACCTTCAAACCTTGTCAATATCTCTCATCTCTTTTCTCGAGGCTCATCCTAAAACCTCAACATTTTTCGACACCTCTAATTCCTAGCCCTTGTTCAAACCATTTGAATTAAATTCAAATGATTTTGAATTAAATCCTTGTGATCATGCCTATCCTATTTTTATTGGAACCAGCGCATTTTAACGAGTCCGGGAATATTATTTGCGTGCGCTAATTCTTTCCCTATCCCTCTCTTTCTTTTCGTCTCTCCAATTCTTTTCTGTTAAAGGAAATATGAGAGAGAGAGAGAAGAGAGATAGCCCAGGGCGGCCCAACCTCCAGCGCATGCCCATTTGCCACTTAGGCCATCCAGCCGCCTACCTAATCTGCTCTAACCCTAGCCCAACCCCCACTCTCCCTCGTCTCCTCCTCCTGGCGCCTCCAGCAGCCCTGCGCACATCTCCCCTCAAACCTCTTCCCGATCCCATCGCTCTCCCTCCGCTGCCAGGAGTCCCTCGCTCGATCCCCACTTCTCTGCCTCGACCTTTCCTCCTAGCGCCGCCGCACAAAGGGGCCGAACCCTCGCGCCTTGACCCGATTCCCTGCGCTCGATCCCCCCAGCGATGACGGCGCCTTCCGCCGGCGCGCCCCTTCTCCTCTTCCACCAGGAGCCTACGGAGCCGCGCGCCAATTCCATCCCCATGCCCGTCGCCCCCTCTTCTCTACCCTGTCCCTGTGCCTCCTCCATGGCTTTCCTTCTTGCCGCCATGGACGCGAGGGTCGAGCTCGCCGCCCTGCCGCATTGCTAGGGCCACCGGGCACCGCATCCTGCTGGGCCTCCCGTGCATCGTCCTCGCCGCTGAACTGTCTCATCTCCTTCCTCCTCGCACGTGTCTGTGACAAGCATCACCAGCAGCATGCCATGCGGCCGCGTGTCGGTCGTCGGACCTCGGCAAGTAGGACTCGGCCACAGGTGACTTCAAGGACGAGCAGGGCACTCCATCACCATCTCCAGAAGCACCTCCACGCCTTTTCTTCCGCCTCCTATGCTGCCTGACGAGTTCCTGCCTGAACTCCCTGTTGACCTCTGTCTCAAGTCCAACGAGCAGCGCCTTTGGGTTTTTTTTTCCAAGTACATCGAAGGCCCTCAATACCGTACCCCTTCATGCCGGCAAGACCGGTAAGCCGGACCCCGAAGGATCAACGACTTGTGGACCATGTACATCTACCGTCTTCGAAGACCCTTGTAGCACAAACGCCAAGTTCCACTACCGTCGACCCTCAAGACCAACAAGTACCACGACGACGCATCATATTCATCTACCACCGTCTTCGGAACTGCATCAAGTACCTATGACCGAAGAACGTCAAGTACCTATGACCGAAGAACGCCAAGTACCTCTCCGAAAAACAAACATGTACCACTACATCTGGAGACCTCGAACTCGTCAAGTCCGACAATGATTGTGTACAACTACCGACGGCATGCATGTTGCCAAGTACCCTCTCCGGATCGTCATGTTCGACTACCGATAAACATGTACCACTACCATCGCCGAGATCGCGAGAACCTCTACCGTCGACCCTAGAGCATGAGAGAATGACTACTTCCACAATGAAAGTCCCGAGAACGTCTACTTCCCCTTCTTCACTTCGAACTTGATCCATTACGATAATGCACGCTCTAAAAGGTATAACCGCCGAGACGACCTTCCGAGAATGAATGCATGTTGTATGAGATGCTCATGTTCGAACCATGTCCGAGTTGTCATTGCACGTTCCTCGGTTGCCATGCTCTCGACCCACGGGAAACCCGGTATCCGGGATCAACCCACCATCCTCTCTTGATCCGTTCATCCACACTTTCTCTTGCACCGACATCTCAATGAGTTGTCGGATCACCGGAATGTTGCCGTGGCACCATTTCCATCGTAGTTGCCGTGGCACTCCTTTTGTTCTGCCATGGCGACCAAATGCTTCATAATGCTCTTGTCAAACTTTTAATAAAAATTGCATAAACTTGTTCATGTCATCCGCATCATGATTACAACAATTAAAATGTTTAAATTGTTGTTGCACCAAATTGATAAATGCATATGGGGATTTACCGGATTTGTTGTTGGTTATATCCGGCCTCATTTAAATTGTTAGATGGTATAGTTTTGTTATGCTTCACCTCTTGCCATGTTAACCAATTTTTAATTGGGTATCTAACCGGGAGAGAACTAAATAATTAATGTGGTGTTCCGTCAATATGCAATTCGTTGCATATTGAGCTCCACTTAACTTGTAGTTTTGTGTGTGCCCTTTGCCATGCCATGCATATTTAAACCGGACATGCATCATACTTGGTTGTGCATCATGCCATGTGTGCGTGTTGGTTGTTTACTATGTTGTGTGCTTCCTTCCGGGTTGCTTCTCGTGTTAGCTTCAGTTTCGTTCCGGAGTTGTGAGGATTTGTTCGACTACGTCCGCTTTGTCTTCTTCATGGACTCGTTCTTCTTCCTTGCGGGATCTCAGGCAAGATGACCATACCCTCGAAATCACTTCTATCTTTGCTTGCTAGTTGCTCGCTCTTTTGCTATGCCTATGCTGCGATACCTACCACTTGCTTATCATGCCTCCCATATTGTTGAACCAAGCCTCTAACCCACCTTGTCCTAGCAAACCGTTATTTGGCTATGTTACCGCTTTGCTCAGCCCCTCTTATAGCGTTGTTAGTTGCAGGTGAAGATTGGAGCTTGTTACATGTTTGGAACATGGATATTTTGTTGGGATATCACAATATCTCTTATTTAATTAATGCATCTATATACTTGGTAAATGGTGGAAGGCTCGGCCTTATGCCTGGTGTTTTGTTCCACTCTTGCCGCCCTAGTTTCCGTCATATCGGTGTTATGTTCCCGGATTTTGCGTTCCTTACGCGGTTGGGTTATAATGGGAACCCCTTGACAGTTCGCCTTGAATAAAACTCCTCCAGCAAGGCCCAACATTGGTTTTACCATTCGCAACCTAGCCTTTTCTTTCCCTTGGGTTCTGCAGACTCAAGGGTCATCTTTATTTAAACCCCCGGGCCAGTGCTCCTCTGAGTGTTGGTCCAACTTGTCAGCTGCCGGTGGCCACCAGGGGCAACTCTGGGCTAGCCTACCGAAAGCTTGGACAATACGGTGTGCGCTGAGAAAGAGATATGTGCAGCTCCTATCGGCATTTGTCGGCACATTCGGGTGGCTTTGCTAGTCTTGTTTTACCATTGTTGAAATGTCTTGTAACCGGGATTCCGAGTCTGATCGGGTCTTCCCGCTAGAAGGAATATCCTTCGTTGACCGTGACAGCTTGTGATGGGCTAAGTTGGGACACCCCTGCAGGGTTTTGAACTTTCTAAAGGCGTGCCCGCGGTTATGGGCAGATGGGAATTTGTTAATGTCCGGTGGTAGAAAACCTGAAGTCGACCTTAATTAAAATACATCAACCGCGTGTGTAACCGTGATGGTCTCTTCTCGGCGGTGTCCGGGAAGTGAACACGGTGTTGGAGTTATGCTTGTCGTAGGTTGTTCTAGGATCACTTCTTGATCATAGATTCTCCACCGTGCTTTTGCCTTCTCTTCTCGCTCTCATTTGCGAATAGGTTAGCCACCAAATATGCTAGTCGCTTGCTACAGCTCCACCTCATACCTTTTACCTTACCTATAAGCTTAAATAGTCTTGATCACAAGGGTGCGAGATTGCTGAGTCCCCGTGACTCACAGATACTTCCAAAACCAGTTTGCAGGTGCCGATGTTACCGAGAAGGTGTCGAAACCAAGCTCAAGGAGGAGCTCGATGAAGATCTTGTCCTTTGTGTTGTTTCGTTCTTGTTGATCAGTACTAGAGCCCAGTTGGGGTCGATCGGGGATCTGTGTAGCATTTGGGGTAGTCTTCTTTTATTTTGGTTCCATAATCGGATCTTGAATGTATCTGGATGATGTAATGCTTTATTCATGTATTTGTGTGAAGTGGGGATTGTAAGCCAACTATGTATCTCTTTCCCTTATGTATTACATGGGTTGTGTGAAGATTACCTCACTTGCGACATTGCTTTCAATGCGGTTATGCCTCTAAGTCGTGCTTCGACACGTAGGAGATATAGCCGCATCAAGGGCGTTACAAGTTGGTATCAGAGCCTTCCCCGACCTTAGGAACCCCCTGCTTGATCGAATCACTGGCATTATTGAGTCTAGAAATGTTTTGAGTCATTTAGGAATTATATATCGGAGAGTTTAGGAATTCTTTTTACTCCTTAGTCCCTTCGTCGCTCTGGTGAGGCATCCTGACGTAGTGTTTTGACTCTTCTCTTCTCAAATTTCACTAAAAAAAATTTAGGATCACGCGGGTATCTTGGAATCGTTTCGATGGTTTTGTGACGAGAACATTGTTCTTGGTGCCTCCTGTCATTTAGGGGTTGTGGCAGTGTCCCGAGGAGTTGAGCTCCGAGGTGTTGTCGTCACAATTTTATCGTTGCAGTTCTGGAATACCTGAGATTAGTTTTGCCGACATCGAAAATCTCTTTTATGCAGTTGTTGGTGAGATAACCTCGACGCCACCCAGTACTGGGGCAGGAATTCAGGAGTATTGCCATACTTGTATAACGGATGCTTTTCGAAGGTTGAGGTAAACGATTTCCAAAGGTTTCTTGGTTATGTGTTGAAGGATGGATACAGCTGGATGTAAGATTTGCTAGTTTGGGTGAGATATTATGCTTCCCCTGTATCCCCAACACCTGATTGCATAAATGGAAAATTTCGGGAGTTTATAAGTGTGAATTCAAGTAGCTCTTAGGATATCTTTCCGAAAGATGTATGATATGAAATTGGGGTTCGACATCTAGTGGTCCGCCTGTCCACGGTTGGTTTTACAGTGGTCTCGTTGTGTCTTAAAGAGTCCTTGGCTATGACGACTCGGGGACGCTTCGTATGTCATGTGCACTGCCTTGTACATGATGGTGCTGTACGATCGAGCCCATGTAGGCCCCACTACGAAAACTTCGGACGAAATCTCTATCATATGTTTGTTCTGGCTTATTCTGCAAGCCAATCCTTTGTTTTGTTTTGATTTGTGGTACTCGAGTTGCTTCGAAGTCAAATGTTGATTCCATACCTTCCCCAAATGGTGTTCTCATACTCCGATGTGAATACCAATCCTTCTTGATCATCAAGATTGTTTTGTCAATCTCTTTTTAACCGGCGTGCTTCTCTTCAAGTGGATCTGATCATTTCAACATCCGCAAGATCAAGTATCAGTTCTTCTCAATGGTGTATGTTTCATCCATCTCCAAGTTGCCTTTGTTTTTCCCGCCCACCCACCTTTTTTCTTCAAGGACTAAGTTTTATTTATCAAGTATCTATCTTATGATTATGAAGTCGCTCCATTCTTTTCCATCAACGCTCTTACCCGGTGGTTTTCATGAAGATGCTCTACTAGTTCATCATTCTTCGCTCTCTTTCTTCTTCGGTAGAACCAATTCAAGCTTTGTTGATCATATCCTTTTTCCTCGTTTCAAATACCTTCTCATGCCGGTGCACCTCATATTCATTCACTCCTCACTAGTTAATTGTTCCGGAGTGCTCAAGATATCTCGAAGATTCGTGTTTTCCACTCTGCATTCATTCAAGATCTTTCAAGATTGTTATCTCATTCAAGTCATTTAATTCAACCGGTGCAACCTCTCATCTAAATCATTTCAATGGTGTTTCTTTTCAGTGGGCCCTAACCCACAGGTCTTTTCCCAGGATCTTACCTGACTCTTCTTATCTTCCCGGAGCTATTCTCAAATTCGTTTCAAAGTTTGATGTAAGAATGAACCATCATCAGTCAAATGTCTTTCCCAAGATCTTTTAAACTCTTCTCATTGTTGGCTCAACCTCTTTGCTTTCATTCTCCTGGAGTGCCTCAACAATTCTTGGTGGTGTTTCTCGTCGTCATTCTCGGATTTTGAAGACCGAAGAAGAGTTTCTCTTTAATCTTGCACCATTCTCTTCAAGATTCGTGGTTCTATCTTAATGCCTTCCTCTCATAATTGTTTTCGATTGTGAGAATTCTTTTCACCCTCAATATATAAATTCTCTGAAGCATCTTCGTTTATTTGCAAATCCTTCCCGGTGTTTCTTCATGTTTTATTCGTTCATTTTCAATTCTTGTGGTGGTTCGTTCAAGAGTTCCTCTTCCTTCGTTTATCATATCAATTCATTCGTTGTTTCAATCCTACCGGCGGTTCATTGAAGACCTTCCCAAGTCTGACGCTATACCTATCTTAATACTTTCCACGAGAATAAGTAGGATGCCAAATCCTTTGGTTGTCATCAATTTAATTGATGAAGGATAAGCATAATATAATTCTTATTCTTGTTTCATCGACTAAATTCAACTCCTTATTCCGGAGCCTCACCAAAGTCTCGGTTTCTATTGTTTCATCTTTTCTTTTTCGGAGTTCCAAGCTCTCTCAAATATATCATCGCGAAGCTCCATCTAAATCATTGCAAGGATTCACCTTGTGTTTTCAATTTCTCTTTCTTTTCATTCCTTTGTTTACCGGAGTTCTTCATGGAGGTTCTACATGATGGTTCATCAAGGATTTAATTCTTTCTCGAAGTGTTAATCAAGATTCTTTTCTAAGGAGCTCAAGCTTTCTTCATCTTGCATTCGGAGTGCAATTCTTTCTACCTTATCATTGGAGGTGGTATTATGTCATTCTTGATAATTTGGGTTCATGTTTCATGATTCACATGTTGTTAGCAATGAGGTATTTTAAATCCATCAATCTCTTCTTTGGAGTTATCTTGGGTTATATTTCACCTAAAGTCTTCCCTGAGGATTGTTGCTATCCATGGTGCTTATAAAGGACCCAAGTTCTTCTTTTATCCTCCCGGTGAAATAAGTTTCTCGTCTCCTTGTTCTTATCAATCCAATTCTTTTCCCATGAGTGGCAGGTTGTCACCTCATCATTTGAGATGTATTCCAGAAGACCATATCAAGCTTCTTTTCGTTGTTGGTTTTTCCAACAACTCCGTTCAACCCTTCTCCTAAAGATGCCTTGTCGAGATCTTTTGTGGCAGATGTTGGCATTTTCTTCTCCATTCTCCTACTTCAATGATCTAACTTCTATTCTTTTCTTCCGGAGGCATTGTGATGTTTCTCTCTTCAACCCATCTTTTCGTTTTGTCAGGATCATGTTCTTTTCTTGGTTTATCCATTTAACCGGAGTGTTGTGTCCCTTTTTGCTCAAGCTCTTTCATTTTATCAAGTCTTCATCTCTTTTAAACCGGAGTGCTGTCCGAGATCTTTCTTACCCCTTGTTCCATTCATTCAATAGTTACAGAGGCAGTGTATTGTGATTTCATCAAGTATCTTCTCATCTTATCAAGTTCTTATTCAATTCCTTTTCTTTTCAATCGGAGTGCTGCCTGAAGTTGTTCATTCTTATTCCTCTTTCTAACGGAGTGTCTCCAACTTTGTTCATGTTCGTTGTATTCTTTCTTTCAATTAGTTGAACTTTTCAAGGTTCTTTGGTTTCACTCGTTTGTCAAAGAAGCAACTTAGTTTTACCTCTTCTCTTTCTCTTCCGTTTTCCCTCCGGTGCCACTCTAGATCTCGGGACGAGATCCTCTCATAGTGGTGGAGTGTTGTAACGCCGCAAGACCGGAGCTTCAGATGCCTTCCAGGGTTTCCGGGTTCCTTCGTGGGATTTGTTTGGTTTATTGCATTCGTCTTTGCGTCGTGTGCATTGCATCATGTCATCATGTCATCATGCCATCATGTCAATTCTTTTTCTTAACTCAACCAAATAAAATCGGATGGATCTTCGGTCCATTTAAATCGAGGGATATTCACATGGTGAAATTCTCTTTATAACATATCTCTCAATATGTTTAGGGAGCTATTATAAATATTCCATTAATTTGGAATCATCGTAACACACGTGCAAACTAATTCCCATGTCTATTCCTCTTCGATTTTGACCTTCAAACCTTGTCAATATCTCTCATCTCTTTTCTCGAGGATCCTCCTAAAACCTCAACATTTTTGGACACCTCTAATTCCTAGCCCTTGTTCAAACCATTTGAATTAAATTCAAATGATTTTGAATTAAATCCTTGCGATCATGCCTCTCCTATTTTTATCGGAACCAATGCATTTTAGCGAGTCCGGGAATATTATATGCGTGCGCTAATTCTTTCCCTATCCCTCTCTTTCTTTTCGTCTCTCCAATTCTTTTCTGTTAAAGGAAATATGTGAGAGAGAGAGAGAAGAGAGATAGCCTAGGCCGGCCCAACCTCCAGCGCATGCCCATTTGCCACTTAGGCCATCCAGCCGGCCCACCTAATCTGCTCTAACCCTAGCCCAACCCCCACTCTCCCTCGTCTCCTCCTCCTGGCGCCGCCAGCAGCCCCGCGCGCATCTCCCCTCAAACCTCTTCCCGATCCCATCGCTCTCCCTCCGCTGCCAGGAGTCCCTCGCTCGATCCCCACTTCTCTGCCTCGACCTTTCCTCCTGGCGCCGCCGCACAAAGGGGCCGAACCCTCGCGCCTCCACCCGATTCCCTGCGCTCGATCCCCCCAGTGATGACGGCGCCTTCCCCCGGTGCGCCCCTTGTCCTCCTCCGCCAGGAGCCTGCGGAGCCGCACGCCCATTCCATCCCCACGCTCGTCGCCCCCTCTGCTCTACCCCGTCCCTGCGCCTCCTCCATGACTTTCCTTCCTTGCCGCCATGGACGCGAGGGTCGAGCTCGCCGCCCTGCCGCGTCGCCAGGGCCGCCGGGCACTGCAGCCTGCCGGGCCTCCCGTGCATCGTCCTTGCCGATGAACCGTCTCCTCTACTTCCTCCTCGCGCGTGTCTGCGAGAAGCATCACCAGCAGCATGCCATGCGTCCATGCGGCCGCGCGTCGGTCGTCGGACCTCAGCAAGCAGGACCCGGCCACCAGTGACCTGAAGGACGAGCAGGGCGCTCCATCACCATCTCCAGCAGCGCCTCCGCGCCTTTTCTTCCGCCTCCTACGCTGCCTGACGAGTTCGTGCCCGAACTCCCTGTTGACCTTTGTCTCAAGTCCAACGAGCAGCGCCTTTGGGTTTTTTTCGCCAAGTCCATCGAAGGCCCTCAATACTGTACCCCTTCATGCCGGCAAGACCGATAAGCCGGACCCCGAAGGATCAACGACTTGTGGACCATGTACATCTAGCGTCGCCGAAGACCCTCGTAGCACAAATGCCAAGTTCCACTACCGTCGACCCTCAAGACCAACAAGTGACATGACGACGCGTCATGTTCATCTACCACCGTCTTCGGAACCGCTAAGAACGTCAAGTACCTATGACCGAAGAACGCCAAGTACCTCTGTGAAAAACAAACATGTACCACTACATCCGGAGACCTCGAGCCCGTCAAGTCCGACCACGATTGTGTACAACTACCGACGGCGTGCATGTTGCCAAGTACCCTCTCCGGATCGTCATGTTCGACTACCGATAAACATGTACCACTACCGTCGCCGAGATCGCGAGAACCTCTACCGTCGACCCTAGAGCATGAGAGAACGACTACTTCCACTACGAAAGTCCCGAGAACGTCTACTTCCCCTTCTCTGCTTCGAACTTGATCCGTTCTGATAATGCACGCTCTGAAAGGTATAACCGCCGAGACGACCTTCCGAGAATGAATGCATGTTGTATGAGATGCTCATGTTCGAACCATGTCTGAGTTGTCATTGCATGTTCCTCGGTTGCCATGCCGTCGACCCACGGGAAACCCGGTATCTGAGATCAACCCACCATCCTCGCTTGATCCGTTCATCCACACTTTCTCTTGCACCGACATCTCAATGAGTTGTCGGATCACCGGAATGTTGCCGTGGCACCATTTCCGTTGTAGTTGCCGTGGCACCCCTTTTGTTCCGCCATGGCGACCAAATGCTTCATAAATGATCTTGTCAAACTTTTAATAAAAATTGCATAAACTTCTTCATGTCATCCGCATCATGATTACAATAATTAAAATGTTTAAATTGTTGTTGCACCAAATTGATAAATGCATATGGGGATTTACTGGATTTGTTGTTGGTTATATCCGGCCTCATTTAAATTGTTAGATGGTATAGTTTCGTTATTCTTCACCTCTTGCCATGTTAACCAACATTTAATTGGGTATCTAACCGGGAGAGAACTAAATTATTAATGTGGTGTTCTGTCAATATGCAATTCGTTGCATATTGAGCTCCACTTAACTTGTAGTTTTGTGTGTGCCCTTTGCCATGCCATGCATATTTAAACCGGACGTGCATCATACTTGGTTGTGCATCATGCCATGTGTACGTGTTGGTTATTTACTATGCTGTGTGCTTCTTTTCGGGTTGCTTCTCGCGTTAGCTTCGGTTTCGTTCCGGAGTTGTGAGGAAGGCTCGGCCTTATGCTTGGTGTTTTGTTCCACTCTTGCCGCCCTAGTTTCCGTCATATCGGTGTTATGTTCCCGGATTTTGCGTTCCTTACGCGGTTGGGTTATAATGGGAACCCCTTGACAGTTCGCCTTGAATAAAACTCCTCCAGCAAGGCCCAACATTGGTTTTACCATTCGCAACCTAGCCTTTTCTTTCCCTTGGGTTCTGCAGACTCAAGGGTCATCTTTATTTAAACCCCCGGGCCAGTGCTCCTCTGAGTGTTGGTCCAACCTGTCAGCTGCCGGTGGCCACCAGGGGCAACTCTGGGCTGGCCTACCGGAACCTTGGATAATCCGGTGTGCCTTGATAAAGAGATATGTGCAGCTCCTATCGGGATTTGTCGGCACATTCGGGTGGCTTTGCTGGCCTTGTTTTACCATTGTCGAAATGTCTTATAACCGGGATTCCGAGTCTGATCGGGTCTTCCCGCTAGGGCTAAGTTGGGACACCCCTGCAGGGTTTTGAACTTTCAAAAGCTGTGCCTGTGGTTATGGGCAGATGGCAATTTGTTAATGTCCGGTTGTAGAAAACCTGAAGTTGACCTTAATTAAAATATATCAACCACATGTGTAACCGTGATGGTCCCTTCTTGGCGGGGTCCGGGAAGTGAACACGGTGTTGGAGTTATGCTTGTCGTAGGTTGTTCTAGGATCACTTCTTGATCATAGATTCTCGACCATGCTTTTGCCTTCTCTTCTCGCTCTCATTTGCGAATATGTTAGCCACCAAATATGCTAGTCGCTTGGTGCAGCTCCACCTCATACCTTTTACCTTACCTATAAGCTTAAATAGTCTTGATCGCGAGGGTGCGAGATTGCTGAGTCCCCGTGACTCACAGATACTTCCAAAACCAGTTTGCAGGTGCCGATGTTACCAAGCAGGTGACGCAACCAAGCTCAAGGAGGAGCTCGATGAAGATCTTGTCATTTGTGTTGTTTCGTTCTAGTTGATCAGTAGTGGGGCCCATTTGGGGTCGATCGGGGATCTGTGTAGCATTTGGGGTAGTCTTCTTTTATTTTGGTTCCGTAGTCGGACCTTGAATGTATCTGGATGATGTAATGCTTTATTCATGTATTTGTGTGAAGTGGAGATTGTAAGCCACCTATGTATCTCTTTCCCTTATGTATTACATGGGTTGTGTGAATATTACCTCACTTGCGACATTGCTTTCAATGCGGTTATGCCTCCAAGTCGTGCTTCGACACGTAGAAGATATAGCCGCATCGAGGACGTTACAGTTTAAGCCCGATCCGATCATAGTCCGTAGTAACTCCCAAGGCGGCGATGCGATCCAAGAGCTCATTCAAAGAAGAGAGCTCCATTGGGTTCATTTGCTCAGTGAATCCCGAGCCGACATCGAGGTTGTTTTTGATGACCCAAGAGGTCATCGTCGGCGCGGCGGCCGAATGGGCGGTCATGACAAAGCCGCCTCGTCGGAGAGTTTGGCCTACAGCCAGGGCTCCCCCAATGGTAATGTTGTCCTTGACAACAAGACAAGCCATCAGGCCTTATCGTGATGGCACAATGGAACCCTCAATGAAAGTACCAATGTCGGTGTCAAAACCGGCGGATCTCGGGTAGGGGGTCCCGAACTGTGCGTCTAAAGCTGATGGTAACAGGAGGCAGGGGACACAATGTTTACCCAGGTTCGGGCCCTCTCGATGGAGGTAATACCCTACTTCCTGCTTGATTGATCTTGATGATATTAGTATTACAAGAGTTGATCTACCACGAGATCATAGAGGCTAAACCCAAGAAGCTAGCCTACGATTCTGATTGTTGTTGTCCTACGGACTAAACCCTCCGGTTTATATAGACACCAGAGGGGTCTAGGGTTACACGGAGTCGGTTACAAGGGAGGAGATCTACATATCCGTATTGCCAAGCTTGCCTTCCATGCAAAGGAGAGTCCCACCCGGACACGGGACGAAGTCTTCAATCTTGTATCTTCATAGTACAACAGTCCGACCAAAGTATATAGTCCGGCTGTCCGAGGACCCCCTAATCCTGGACTCCCTCACCCCACGCCGCCTCGCCGCCCCGAAACAACTCCCCACAGCCGCCTCGCCGCCCCGAAACAACCCCCCACTACCGGTCCGCCGCCGCCTCGCCGCCCCGAAACAACTCCCCACCGTCGGTCTGCCACCGCCCCAGCCAGCCGTCTAGCCCCCCCTCCCGAGCGTGCCAAGCTTTTTCTCTGGCGATCCCCACGCCACCGCCCCACCACCGCGCCCCCCACCGCCAGCAAGCAGACCCCACCCAGAACCCTAAGATAGATAGTGGGGTCCCTCTTCGGCGAGCCCCCCTCCCTGCTGCGGCTGGTTCTTCCTTAACTCCGGCGAGACCCACCACCCCCTGAAAATCGACTGACCCAAAAGTCGATTCAGTCAACTGAGGTGTAGCTAAATCAGAGCAGAGCAGCACCACGAGCGAGAGGGACAGCAGCAGCGCGAGCGAGCGAGAGCCCGGGCAGCAGCAGCAGCAGCAGCGTGAGCGAGCGAGTGAGAGCCGGAGCAGCAGCAGTTGGGCGAGCGAGCAAGTGAGCAAGAGCCAGAGCAGCAGCAGCGCGAGTGGCCGAGCGATAGCCGGAGCAGCAGCAGCAGCAGATCCGGCTAGTATGGACGTCGCCGCCGAAGGGGCCTCGAACTAGGGAGAGCCGCCGTGGAGATGTCGCCCGCGGCGCCGGCTTCAAGGTAGCCGCTCCATGGGGGTGCGGGATGGAGCATTGTCGGTGCCGGGAGGTCGAGTTAAGGAGAAGGTGCGATGCGATGAGTGTACAACCTCTTTGGTGGCGCCGAGTAGGCCTCGGCTTCGTCTGAGGAGTCGGTGAGGATGCTGCGGTTCCGGTGGAGCAGGTTATGGCGGCGCTATGGGGATGGAGCAGCCGCAATAGATGAGGCGATCATCGGAGCAGCTCCATGGAGTTGGAGGACGGGGCGGCTGAACCGGCGGGACGATGGGATGGACGACGGATCCTCATCCGGGGAGGCGGATGAGGGACGTCGAGCTGTTGCGGTGGACGATGTCGTCAGGGAAGAAGCTCCGGCTGGGCAGCGGTGAGGTGGTGGACGGAGGAGGGTGGGGTTTCGCGGCTGGAGCGGAGAGGTTATGGCGGCCTGGGATTTCTAATGGCGAAAAGGAGGCGATGGGAGGGGGAACCATGACTTAGGGACGCGCTTGTCCAAAATGTAGGGTGTGTTACAAAAGTAACCCCACCGATTTGAACTAGCGGCCCTTTCGGCTCAGGGTTAGAAGGGGGATTTCGTGTGTCGGGATTTGGCAGCTGGAGGGAGTTTTCGCGCGCGTTGTAATTTCAGGATCGCAAGGCACCGGTTGTGAAGGCGCCTGTTTTGGGAGCACGATATCAGAATTTTCGGGATATAACAAGGCGCGGGTTGAATTTCAGGGACAAGCCTAACGTGTAATATTGTACTTGTACATACCAAATCAATTCACACTTCTCTCAACGAAAAAAAGAAAAAAATAAAACTATTCACACCACACAAAGAGAGAGTCTTGTCCCGTTTTACTATACAAATGCTATTCAAAGCTACACAAAGAGAGAGTATGAATCCATGTTATGTCCAATTAAATTTTTTCGCTGGCTGTATAATGCATGTAACCTACTCATACAAACATTTTAGTACATTCCAAATGTTTATACTACCGCTGCATTTCGAACTGAATTTGAATTGGTTTCTCTATTTCAATAAGAATCTACAATCATGAATGTTGCCAACTTCAACCATCATTTGTGTATTACCTTAACAACACACCACATGCTTACTATAGAGATAGATATGAACTATGTGTACTATATGGACTCGAATTCAATCTTTTGAATACACTTGATGTTGATTCCAAATAATAGTACATTTGATGTACTAACTATATATTCATAATCTAAACCATGTTCCATACGTACACCGTGTTTATCACACAAAGTATAGTGCCCCGCCCCCTACATTATGACAAGTATTTAGCCCTGAGCTGCAAAATCCACACATTAGCCCAAATTATAATCAATGTTCTACATTACGATATCTTCTTCAAGTGTCTGTATCCACTTTTTTATAATGAATTATGATATATGTTCATCTTTAACACCTTCACGATCCTCTTCTATTTGTAGCTAGCTAGCACTAATTTTCACACGCCTGCCCCCTCTCACCCTCCCTCAGCGTCCCCTCCATCGCGCACGTTCATTATTTCTCTTTAGGTCGTTCACCCGCAGTGTGTGTAGGCCCTCGATTCCTTCTTTTCGGCACACACCGGTCGATATACCTCTCTAGCCAAGTGTGCATACTACAAACACATACTTCCCCTCTTCTCTTCTCACCGTCCATGCCCCCTATGTCCAATACGGTTCCACGCAGGTGCACACTCCCGCCCCTCTTTTCATTGATCTCATAGTCGCACACTTCCCCCCCCCCTCGACATAGTAGGCCTCTCGCACCACCTCCTAGCCGCACCCCTCTCCCCCTGTCTGTCTCTCCGGACCTTATTTGCTTCTAACACATGCATGTATACGTACTGATCTCCCTACATAGAGCTAGGTCGACTATAATTCTTTTCCCCACGCACTGATAGATTTACCTCACTAGTTATGTCTCTCCCTTTCTCGGACACACGAAAGTTAATCTTCCTATGTAGTTGTGTATGCTTGCCACAACCATATCATCTCCCCTCATAATCCTTGCATACCTCCCGACCCGTCTCTCACACGCACGTGCATAGACTGACAGACATCCCTGCCCTCTCTTATTGATATTGCACTCGTACCCTCCATTTGTCTAGCAGGCCTCTCCCACCATTTGTGAGACGCCACTCCACCACCAACCCTCTGACACTCTACCTTTGTCTTTCTCCCAACCTTATTCCTCTGCTACACATATCCACGGATGTCGATCGATCTCCCTCTATACATAGTTAGGTCTCTCTCCTTCTCCACACATATACTAGTCGATCTACCTCTCTATAGTTAGGACTCTGCCCCCTCCCCCCACACACCGATAGTCGAACATTGTAGGTAGGTATCCATGCCACAGAGAAAAACTACACCTCTGCCCTCTCAAATTCCAGTAGGCCAGCCGCCCTGTATCTTTGATGTGGGCAAACACAAATTCGATGGCACTCTTTATCGATCGTGCAGTTACACACTTTATCCCTGTTTTTGATTCTATCGATATCTCACGCCGATGATCCCTGCACTCTCTTCTCGTGGATCGCACCCTCTATATATGATATATCCATGACTCTGTTTCACACACATTGCATATGTTATGTTTTTTTGTTTGAGATATCGTCGACACATTGCCTCGGTTTCACACAAAACATCTCTCTCACACCCCCACGTACGTACCTGCACCTAAAGAAGAGGTGCATGCAGGATGCACGTACTCACATCTCGTTCCGGCCACACCCGCGCGGGTACACGGTGGAGTTTGTTTCTGTATGAAAAGTCAGCCCACGTGATAATTTGACTCGTGTAGTGGTTGTTTGCTCGAAGGAGGGTCGGGCACCACGCCTAGACGGAACAAAGCTCGACTTGACGCGTTTGTATTAAATAAAACTGTATATTCTTCCTCAATGGTGCATAGTACAAAATATAAAAAGATTGTCATGGGGAAAATGGAAAAATCCGCTCCATTATATACAACGGAGCCTGCCTGCCGGGGTTTGTCTCTCGTCACACCATCTCACACAAGGCGGCGGTGGCCTCTCTCTCTCTCACCATTGTTCAGTGATCCGGACGCATCCCGTCCGCCAGCGAAAAGGGAGGATGTGCATCGTTTCTCCGTTCGACGGTGTTGAGGCAGCACGTCCCGATCTGCGGTACCCACCGTTCTCTCTGACCAAGCTCTGGCACGGTAGGACCTTCGCCACTTGCTCGCTGCCGCAGTATGGGCAGATCCTGGCCGTCGGCGCCCTCCTAGTAACATTCCGATGACCCTCAGGTACAGCTTCCTCCGGCCTTGCTCCAATGCCCATCTTCCCACGTTGCTGCATGTGGATCTTCTTTAGTTGTTTGCTTAAAACGTATCTCGGTCGGCATACTTTCCATCTTGCAATCTCATCCTCAAACCATTTTTGATAAACCACCATGCTGCTATCTTTCCCTTATTACATGGAATATGCTTATTTTTTGTCGGCGTATTTGTCTTCAACTCGTGTTATTCACCAGTAATTGTTTCCTTTCTACCTCTTTTTTGCAAACAGGGCTAGCCATTTCACCTCGGTGCTATTGCGACCTTTTGGTGAACTGCACAAATCACTTTTTTTTCTTAAGAGTGTTTTGTGCAGTTCTGCCAAAATGTCACACGAGCAACGTTTTTACATTTCTGTGGGACTGCAGAAAGGAGATTAGTTTTGCTATCATCCTCATCCAACTCCTGCCTAATCTTCTCCAACAAGTAGTTAGTCCTAAAGAGAGATCGCAGAGGTGATCAGCTTCTATTTGTGTGTGTTATGTTTCATCATCTAGTTCCACTATTATTGTAATCACACTGACTGGATATCTTTGCAAACAGGGATGGTCAGCTCGATTTTACTGGAGCTGCACAAAATGATCGGATTGTGGTGTCCTCCGTATACCCCCTTTTTGGCTACAACGCTGGGTGAAACTAGCTGCCAAGCAATCAACACTGTGCCCAGGAAATGGACCCATGCCTACGAACAACATCGATCAACTATATATTTTTCTTTATTTGTACACCTTCTCACAACTTTGTCTTCAGTTGTGATGTGAATATTGGCGCCGATCTGCGAACCATTGAGATGCATTAGCAGCCATGGTAGTTTCATTTGTATTTGATGGAATGTTGTAACGAGATAATCTTGGGGCAAGAGGACACATGAATCCTAAGTTGAAACCTTTTTTTCCTGCTGGAACCAAAGTTGAAACCTTCATATCATCACAGTACAATTTCATTAAAATTATGCGTACATATAAACAAATCCTGAAGGATTGATAGCAATGCCAGAAACAATTCGACTTCGTTTCGTTGACATGTGGGACATCCTTCATCCGGCTCCACCTGCCGTGCAGCAATATTGAGTGCACAACTGTAGGAAAAGATTCACCCTGGTCGTTGCACCGCATTAGTAATGACTAGTCAGCAGTCAAATCACAGAGCCCCACCTTCGCCACAGTAAGTTGCTCGGACGAAGCAACCATCATTTCTTTGTTCCTTGAATCCACTGGCACTCCCATATTTCCAGAGTAATAAGTTGCTCGGGCAAAGCAACCATCACTTCGCCTTTCCCATAGTAAGTACCTCCTTGGGCCCACTGAAAAATCACTTTTCTCTCTCCATCAAGTGCATTTATTGTGAACCTAACCCTGTCACCGAAACACCTCTTTGGCTACAGTTAGTTCAGGGTTAGTCATGAGTTAGTCTAACCTCTAGCTAAGTTAGAGTATCCAAACAGGAGCAGTATAGGACATACAAGTTGCTCAAAGCCTACAGTCAAATTCGTACGTGAAAGGATCTTTGAATGATATAATTTTCAAATTATATAAAATATTATCAATAGTCAAAGGCATCCTCGAAGAATACATTAGGCCCTACTCCCTCCGTCTAGGTGTATAAGTCACCTTACAAAAACCAAATAATGCCAAAATACTTAGGCGCAGCGCATTAAGTCCCACCTTGTTTCTTGTTTCTTGACATATCCACCAATAAGAGATGTGGGGCGTGCATGTTTTCAATGACTTAGGCTACCAAACACGACATGCAATGGTTAGTTCATTGCATGCAATGCTATTAGTTAGCAAATAAATACTAATTTCTCTTTCCCCTCTTCCTTGGTCATGGTGCACAATCTAAGATGACTTATTCACTAGACGGAGGGAGTATATAAAATCTTACCAATAGTCAAAACCAAGTGTTACTACTACACCAAACAAGTTCAAAACGAGAAACTAGACCCACTCATGGCACGACACGCCTGTCTCATTTGGTCCGTCGGTCAAAGCGCTTCCTCTTCTTGGCATAACAATAGAGTACAGTAATTTTTTTAGAATGCTCTTGGCATGTCGCTAACATGTGTTGAGTTAACCGACCTCAATAGACGGCAAAAACGCCAGCCCGCCGCACTTTGAGAGAGACAAGGAG
This sequence comes from Triticum urartu, assembly GCF_003073215.2. Classification (NCBI taxonomy): domain Eukaryota; kingdom Viridiplantae; phylum Streptophyta; class Magnoliopsida; order Poales; family Poaceae; genus Triticum; species Triticum urartu. Next base: position 260,324,113 of record NC_053023.1, read on the forward strand.
CGAGAAGCGATACGGGCTGGTGGATTACTAGAGCTAGGTGTCACACGGAGGCCAAGAAATATGGTGATAGCGTGGGTTGGCCACGTACAATATGATGTAACTACACTGGGCTGTCGTGTTTCGTACTCTTTCGGTCTACTGTGGAGATGATTGGTTGATTTTATATCACTAATATATAAAATACTATGAGTGCAGACGCTCCACCACGAGGTTCCTTGATCCTTCTCGGTCTTCGGGATTCTATGTTCTTCCACTCTTTTTTTGACATGAGATTTGTTCATCCTTTTGCCAACATGCGGGACATCTAGCATCAAGGTGCGCGTGCCATGCAAGAAAATGGAGATAAGTAGTGCATAAGTGAGTTGTGCACTACGATGGCACCTAGTACCACGTAATATTTTTCCTCCTCGATGGCACGTGAATACTGCACACACTCAATGACGGAGCACGGGATGGTAGCCATGGACTGATGGACATGGTCGGCCCTTTTTGGAGAGAGTACTGTATACGTATTAAATTTGAGGTGTCCCGTCAACTCGCAGAACGACAAGAAGCACACACTGAATGACGGAGCACGGGATGGTAGCCATGGACATGGTCAACCCTTTTTGGAGACTAATGCACTAATTTTGATGTGTCTGGTCTACTCGCAAACGAGGAGAAGCTTTGCTTACTAGTACGTACACTATCAACTGTAGTACCATCATCATTGTTTGACTTTCGGAAGAGATGAGAGAACTTAATGTTTATTTGCTAATTAATAGCATTGCATGCAATGAACTAACCACTGCATGTCGTGTTTGCTAGTCTCAAGTCATTAAAAGCATGGACACACACATCTCTTTGGTTGATATGTCAAGAAACAAGAAACGAGGTGGAAGTTAATGCACCACGCATAAGTATTTTGGGATTATTTGGTTTTCGTAAGATGACACCTGGATGGAGGGCGTATTATACTTGAAGGCTACAAGGTTGGCTATAGATGATGTGGCAATGTTATCTAGCCATCGGCTGGTTATACTATTAACCATGCTCTTATAATACTCCTATATTTCAGAACGGAGGGAGTAGTTGGCATGCATGATACTACCTATAATACTCCCATTACAACCTGCCTGGTAGAATTAAAATATCTAATCTAAATGGTCGCCGCCCGATCTCTTTGTCCTCCTCCAGCATCCGGCAGAAGAAGAATCGAGCAAGACACCGGTTGTATTTGTCGGCGTCGCCTCGACGGTGGCCTTCATGGGATACAATCGGCGGTGGCCTCCCATGTTCTACTTTTCCTCGATGATGGCGGCGGGCGGGGATGTGTTGCCCCTCACCTCGTCCACATCCGCGTAGCCACATCACCTCACCGACATTTGTGGCAGCTTCTTTCTCTGCCTGCATGTCGCAGCTACACGCGCGTCGACGGCGGATGGTGCAGTCGCAGATAGTGGAGGCGTTGTACGATGCGGTGACGTCGAGGGTAGCGACGATGCCCATGCCGCCGTGCTCCCCGACAAGCTGGTGTGGAGCAAGTCAGCACTCTTCCTCGAGCTGTATTGGAGAGGCCAGCTGCGGAACCACGCGCTGGCTTAGTGCGGAAACTACCTCCGACGGGCTAGGCTAGGTAGATGGAGAAGCGAGCTGCCGGGCTCGGCGGGCCACCCAGACGGCTTTTATGCCGGAGAACTGCTCTTCCTGCTTGATACGTCTCCAACCTATCTATAATTTTTGATTGTTCCATGCTATCATATTATCTGTTTTGGATGTTAATGGGCTTATTTATACACTTTTATATTAGTTTTGGGACTAACCTACTAACCCAAGGCCCAGTCCAAATTGTTGTTTTTTTGCCTATTTCAGTGTTTTGCAGAAAAGGAATATCAAACGGAATCCAAACGGAATAAAAGCTTCGGGAGAGTTATTTTTGTAACAAATGTGATCCACGGGACTTGGAGTGGACGTCAAGAAACCAACGCGGAGGCCACGAGGCAGGGACGCGCCCTCCACCCTCGTGGGCCCCTCGTGGCTCCACCGACCTACTTCTTCCTCCTATATATATTCATATACCCCAAAAACATCCAGGAGCACCACGAAGCCCTATTTCCACCGCCGCAACCTTTTGTACCCAAGAGATCCCATCTTGGGGCCTTTTCCGGAGCTACGCCAGAGGGGGAATGATAACCCACAAGTATAGGGGATCGCAACAGTTTTCAAGGGTAGAGTATTCAACCCAATTTATTGATTCGAGACAAGGGGAGCCAAAGAATATTCTCAAGTATTAGCAGCTGAGTTGTCAATTCAACCACACCTGGAAACTTAATATCTGCAGCAAGGTATTTAGTAGCAAAGTAATATGATAGTAGTGGTAATGATAGCAAAAGTAACGGTACCAAAAGTAGTATTTTTGGTGTTTTGTAGTGATTGTAACAATAGCGACGGAAAAGTAAGTAAGTGAAGAACAATATATGGAAAGCTCGTAGGCAATGGATCGGTGATAGGGAATTATGCCGGATGCGATCGATCATGTAACAGTCATAACCTAGGGTGACTCAGAACTAGCTCCAATTCATCAATGTAATGTAGGCATGTATTCCGAATATAGTCATACGTGCTTATGGAAAAGAACTTGCATGACATCTTTTGTCCTCCCCTCCCGTGGTAGCAGAGTCTTATTGGAAACTAAGGGATATTAAGGCCTCCTTTTAATAGAGCACCAGACCAAAGAATTAACACATAGTGAATACATGAACTCCTCAAAGTATGGTCATCACCGGGAGTGGTCCCGATTATTGTCATTTCGGGGTTGCCGGATCATAACACATAGTAGGTGAATATAGACTTGCAAGATAGGATCAAGAACTCTCATATATTGCTGAAAACATAATAGGTTCAGATCTGAAATTGTGGCACTCGGGCCCTAGTGACAAGCATTAAGCATAACAAAGTCATAGCAACATCAATCTCAGAACATAGTGGCTACTAGGGATCAAACCCTAACGAAACTAACTCGATTACATGATAAATCTCATCCAACCCATCACCGTCCATCAAGCCTACGATGGAATTACTCACGCACGGCGATGAGCATCATGAAATTAGTGATGGAGGATGGTTGATGATGACGATGGCGACGGATTCCCCTCTCTGGAGCCCCGAACGGACTCCAAATCAGCCCTCCCGAGAGAGTTTAGGACTTGGCGGCGGCTCCGTATCGTAAAACGCGATGAATCCTTCTCCTTGGTTTTTCTCCCCGAAAGTGAATATGTGGAGCCAGGGTTGAGGTCGGTGGAGAGTCAGGGGGCCCACGAGGCAGGGGGCGCGCCCAAGGGGGGTAGGGCGCGCCCCCCACCCTCGTGGACAGGTGGAGCCCCCCCTGACGTGGATCTTCCTTCCAATATTTTTTATATATTCCAAAATAATTCTCCGTTGATTTTCAGGTCATTTCGAGAACTTTTATTTCTGCACAAAAATAACACCATGGCGATTCTGCTGAAAACAGCATCAGTCCGGGTTAGTTCCATTCAAATCATGCAAGTTAGAGTCCAAAACAAGGGCAAAAGTGTTTGGAAAAGTAGATACGACGGAGACGTATCAACTCCCCAAGCTTAAACCTTTGCTTGTCCTCAAGCAATTCAGTTGATAAACTGAAAGTGATAAAGAAAAACTTTTATAAACTCTGTTTGCTCTTTGTTGTAAATATGTAATGACAGCATTCAAGTTTTCAGCAAAGATTATGAACTAACCATATTCACAATAACATTTAGGTCTCATGTTTACTCATATCAATGGCATAATCAACTAGCGAGCAATAATAATAAATCTCGGATGACAAGACTTTCTCAAAATAATCATGATATGATATAACAAGATGGTATCTCGCTAGCCCTTTCTGAGACCGCAAAACATAAATGCAGAGCACTTTAAAGATCAAGGACTGACTAGACATTGTAATTCATGGTAAAAGAGATCCAGTCAAGTCATACTCAATGTAAACTAACAGTAATGAATGCAAATGACAGCGGTGCTCTCCAGCTGGTGCTTTTTAATAAGAGGGTGATGACTCAACATAAAAGTAAATAGATAGGCCCTTCGCAGAGGGAAGCAGGGATTTGTAGAGGTGCCAGAGCTCGGTTTTGAAATAGATAAGAATAATATTTTGAGCAGTATACTTTCATTGTCAACATAACAACCAAGAGACGGCAATATCTTCCATGCTACACACATTATAGGCGGTTCCCAAACGGAATGGTAAAGTTTATACTCCCCCTCCACCAACAAGCATCAATCCATGGCTTGCTCGAAACAACGAGTGCCTCCAACTAACAACAGTCCCGGGGGAGTTTTGTTTGCAATTATTTTGATTTGATTTGCATAAAGCATGTGATTGGGCATCTCGGTGACCAGCCATTTTCTCGTGAGTGAGGAGTGGAGTCCACTCCTCTTGAGAATAATCCGCCTAACATGGAAGATACGGACAGACCTAGTTGATACATGAGCTATTCGAGCATACAAAACAGAATGTTTATTTGAAGGTTTAGATTTTTGGCACATACAAATTTACTTGGAACGGCAGGTAGATACCGTATATAGGTAGGTATGGTGGACTCATATGGAACAACTTTGGGGTTTATGGAATTGGATGCACAAGCAGTATTCCCGCTTAGTACAAGTGAAGGCTAGCATAAGACTGGGAAGCGACGAGCTAGAGAGCGATAATAGTCATGAACATGCATTAAAATTAATCAACACTGAATGCAAGCATGAGTAGGATATAATGCACCATGAACATAAATATCGTAGAGGCTATGTTGATTTTGTTTCAACTACATGCGTGAACATGTGCCAAGTCAAGCCACTGGAATCATTCAAAAGAGGATACCACCCTATCATACCACATCACAACCATTTTAATAGCATGTTGGCACGCAAGGTAAACCATTATAAGCTCCTAGCTAATTAAGCATGGCATAAGCAACTATAATCTCTAATTGTCATTGCAAACATGTTTATTCATAATAGGCTGAATCAGGAATGATGGACTAATCATATTTACAAAAACAAGAGAGGTCGAGCTCATACTAGCTTTTCTCATCATTATTGCCTTTCACTTGCATGACCGAATAGTTTGGATAATAATAATAGTGCACGTGCATTGGACTAAGCTGGAATCTGCAATCATTGAATTCAAGAGAGAAGACAAGGTAATATGGGCTCTTTGTTTGATCAACGATAATGCATATAAGAGCCACTCAACATTTTAATCATGGTCTTCTCCTCTCGACCCCCAAAGAACAAGAAAAGAAGTAAAGCTATTTACACGGGAAAGCTCCCAACAAGCAAAAGAAGAACGAGAAATCTTTTTGGGTTTTCTTTTTAGTTATTACTACTACAACATGAAAAGTAAACTAACTAAAAGCTACAACTAATTTTTTTGTTTTTATTAAGGTTTATTAAACACACAAGAAGAAAGCATAAAAAGGAAAATAAACTAGCATGGATGATACAATGAAAAAGTATGAGCACCGACAACTAGCATGAGTGTGTGAACATGAATGTAATGTCGGTGAGAAATACATACTCCCCCAAGCTTAGGCTTTTGGCCTAAGTTGGTCTATGGCCACGGCTGGCCTGGTGGATATCCAAAGTTATAGCTAGGGTCGTACTGAGATGCAGCAGCTATTGCCTCACGAGCTTCCGCTTGGAGACGGGCCGTCTCCGTCCTCCTCTTATACTCGTCCGCCTCCTCCCTGGTTATAACATATCTCCCTTTTGCCCGAGAGTCAAAGAAAGCAGGAGCAGGGAGAGCGATGTGATAGGTGCGTCATCGTCAAAGATTAGTCGGTACTGGAGGAACTGATCGTTCCTCTCAACAAACTGATGACGAACCATGGCCTCATAATCTAAATAAACAGGAGGCAACTCAATATCATACCCACGTATGGGTATATCAAGAAAATTAGCTAGACGGGTTGCAGAAATTCCACCAAAGAAATCTCCATTAAATCTATTATTATGCAACCTACCTGCAACAATGGCTCCCAAATTATAATTTTATCTCCTAATACAGCACTCCTGAGAACACTAAGGTCAGGGACACACATGTCACATGCTTCATTCTTACCATTTATGCACCTACCTATGAAGAGAGCAAAATAATGTATATCAGGAAAATGAATGCTCCCTATGGTAGCTTGTGCTATGTCTCTAGATTCCCCCACAGTTATAATAGCAAGAAATCTCTAAATTCAGATTTGCGAGGTTCATTAGGACTACCCCATTGTGGAAGTTTGCAAGCAGTGTTAAAATCCTCTAAGTCCATAGTATAAGAATTTTCATAAAGATCAAACATGATAGTTTGAGAATTGCGTGATGATGAAAATTCAAACCTTCTCACAAAGGAATCAGTGAGATAGTGGTACTGGCGGCACTTATCTACCTCGAAGCTCTCAAGATCGGCATTACGCACTTATGCGTTAAATTCTTCCTTGATTCCCGCTCGATCCATAAAGTCCTCTGAAGGCCATTCACAAGCCCGCACTTGAGCTTCCCTCGGTGGTTCATCGTTGGCATCGCGTATTGCGAGCCTAGGTCCTTGCTTCCTTGAAGGACCACCTTGGTACATTTTCCTAAACATATTTCTTCCTCTGAAAATTTTCTGAAATTTTAGTAACTTGAAAATAAAAGTGAACCAAACTCAACAAAATTGGTAGCAACTACTCCTACAAGTGCCTAGAGACTATATCAAGGATTAAAACTACTTTTTACCATATGAATTTGACATGCAAGCTCAAGAATAGGGTCACCTAAGCAGCACAAATATGCAATGAATAAAGCACTAGAACAAAAACTAATTGGACCATTGGAGGAGTCACATACCAAAGAACAATCCCCAAAGCAGTTTTGTGAATGGAGCTTTGAGCAAGGATGTAACGCCCTCGATGCGGCTATATCTCCCACGTGTCGAAGCACGACTTAGAGGCATAACCGCATTGAAAGCAATGTCGCAAGTGAGGTAATCTTCACACAACCCATGTAATACATAAGGGAAAAGAAACATAGTTGGCTTACAATCGCCACTTCACACAATTACATGAATAAAGCATTACATCATCCAAATACACTCATGGTCCGACTACGGAACCAAAATAAAAGAAGACTACCCCAAATGCTACACATATCCCCGATCAACCCCAACTGGGCTCCACTACTGATCAACTAGAACGAAACAACACAAAGGACACGATCTTCATCGAGCTCTGCCTTGAGCTCGGTTGCATCATCTGCATGATTCAACGGCACCTGCAAGCTGCTTTTGGAAGTATATGTGAGTCACGGGGACTCAGAAATCTCACACCCTCGTGATCAAGACTATTTAAGCTTATGGGTAAGGTAAAGGTATGAAGTGGAGCTGCAGCAAGCGACTAGCATATATGGTGGCTAACATACGCAAATGAGAGTGAGAAGAGAAGGCAAAGCACGATCGAGAAACTATGATCAAGAAGTGATCCTAGAACAACCTACGTCAAGCATAACTCCAACACCGTGTTCACTTCCCGGACTCCGCCGGAAAGACACCATCACGGTTACACTCACGGTTGATGCATTTTAACTAAGGTCAACTTCAGGTTTTCTACAACCGGACGTGAACAAATTCCCATCCGCCCATAACCGCGGGCACGGCTTTCGAAAGTTCAATCCCTGCAGGGGTGTCCCAACTTAGCCCATCACAAGCTCTCACGGTCAACGCAGGATAAACCTTCTCCCGAGACATTCCGATCAGACTCGGTATCCCGGTTCTACAAGACAACTTCGACAAGGTAAAACAAATCCAGCAACACCGCCCGAATGTGCCGACAAATCCTGATAGGAGCTGCACATATCACGTTCTTAGGGCACACTCAGATGAGCAGTCCGTACAACTAAAACCAGCCCTCGAGTTTCCCCGAGGTGGCGCTGCAAGGGGCTCTAGTTTGGACCAACACTCAGACGAGCACTGGCTGGGGGGGTTAAAATAATGATGACCCTCAGGAGCGCGACTCCCAAGGGAAAAGAAAAGGCTAGGTGGCAAATGGTAAAACCAATGTTGGGCATTGCTGGAGGAGTTTTATTGAAGGCGAACTGTCAAGGGGTTCCCATAATAGCCCAACTGCGTAAGGAACGCAAAATCCGGGAACATAACACCGATATGACAGAAACTAGGGCGGCAAGACTGGAACAAAACACTAGGCATAAGGCCGAGCCTTCCACCCTTTACCAAGTATATAGATGCATTAATTAAATAAGAGATATTGTTCCAACATGGAACAAACTCCAATCTTCACCTTCAACTAACAACGCTATAAGAGGTGCTGAGGAAAGCGGTAACATAGCCAAACAACGGTTTGCTAGGACATGGTGGGTTAGAGGCTTGGCTCCAACAATGTAGGAGGCATGATAAGCAAGTGGTAGGTATCGCAGCATAGGCATAGCAAAAGAGCGAGCATCTAGCAAGCAAAGATAGAAGTGATTTCGAGGGTATGGTCATCTTTCCTGAAATCCCGCAGGAAAGAAGAACGAGTCCATGAAGAAGACAAACGGACGTAGTCGAACGGTTCCTCACAAACGCGACATTATCGGAACCAACCCTAAGAAGCAACACCGGAAAAGAGCAAACAACCTAGTAAGCAACCACCACATAGACATGGCATGATGCACAAACAAGAACGATGCATGTCCGGTTTAAAGAGGGCATGGCATGGCAAAGTGCACAAACAATCCTACAAATTAAGTGGAGCTTAATATGCAACGAGTTGCATATTTGCAAAACACCACAACAAGTTATTTAGTTCGATCTCGTTTATGTACCCAACAATATTAAATGTTGTTAAACATGGCAAGAGGGTGAAGCAAAGTAAAACTACCTATCTAGTCAAGGTTAAATGAGGCCGGAAGCAACGAACAACAAATCCGGAAACTCCTCATGTGCATAAATTAGATTTGGTACTGTTCTGCCCTAAACACAATTTTAGAGTTATTAAACATGCAAAATAAAACCACCATGTTAAACTAGGCATTTTTCCACCCCATTTACATATAAAGATTATTAAATTCCGAGTTCGGTTATTTAGTTATGAAATAAATCATTTTAGCAAGTTAATTAAGCAAGTTTAAACAAAAAACATCTTAAGCATTTTAAACATGGATGAAAATGACATATTATGAAACTAGATGAAAAACTAAGCATATTTCATATATAAATTGTTTTAATCCGATGCACGGTTATTAAGTTATTATATGCATGAAGTTGAGGGACCTTTCTGTAAAACAGGTGAACTCAGGAAAAAAGGAAAATCGTAGAACTTGGAAAAAAACATTATCGGGCTGAATATGAACGCACTACTGGCCCAACCGAGAGGGGGGCTGTGGGAGCTCACATTGGGCCAAGGCCCAGCTAGCAGAGCAGCAGCAAGCCAGCGAGATCTTGCGAAGAGGAGGTAGGTTGGGCCTGGCTGGCGACGCAGGTCAGTGAGGCAGGACTGGTCAACGCGAGCGGGCGAGGCGCTCGTCCTCTGCGCGACGCAGAGCTGTGAGCGGCGCCTGGAATAGAGCTCCGGCGAGGGAGGTGAAGGGGCGGCGAGGCGAGGGACTTGGCGCGGGCTCCCAGCGACTCCAGGCGACGAAGGGCGACGTGGAGTAGGGCGCGAGGCAGGGGCCTTGGTTCTGATGGTGATGGACGGCGTGAGGACGCCGGCGAGCATGTTCGGCATCCAGGACGGGAAGCAGGGCTGGGAGGCGAGGCGCTGCAAGGCACTCCAGCGAGGAGCATGAAGACGGCGGATCTGCGGTTCCATGGCGGCGATGTTGACCTGCAGAGGGCGACGGAACGATGGCCATGGCAGCAGGGGCGACCTCCTGTTGCTCCTGCTCCTGGCGAGGGAGAGAGAGAAAGAATTTGAGAGAGAGAGCGAGCGAGAGAGAGAGAGAGAGAGAGAGAGAGAGAGAGAGAAGGGAACCAGAGGAAGGGAAGGGCACGCTGCGACTTGGAGGGACGAGGCGGCCGGACTGATGGATGGATGGATCGAAGGAACTGAGTTGGCTTGGCGCTAAAAACCAGGAAGGTGGTCAGCTGCGGGTTTGGATCTGGGAGGATCCCGAGGTTGGAGGCGAGTGAGTGGTTGGCTGGCGGCGGCGTGGTGGGAAAGGGTGGCTTGGATAAGGTTGGCTAGGGTTAGACCGTTATATTTATAGCAGATGAAATCAGTATAGGGCGGTTAGGTCCCTCCGATCGTAATCGGACGGACGGGAAAAAAATAGGTTAGTTAGCCCAAAAATAAAAACGGAGACGTTTTGTAGATGTTTGGGGATGATCCGGATCCAATGGTGGCGACTGCCCGGGTCGGGTCCGGGACAGTTTCTGGACGCGCGCGAGGGGAGGGCCGCGGGCTGACGAGAGAGGTTAGGTTGGGCCTGGTGGTAGGTAGTGGACTGTGTAGAAGGCCTTGGGCTGAGAGAAGAGAAGAGAGAGACCCGACGACTGTTTCCGGAGACCGAAAACGTCCGACGAAGAGACCGGCTATACTGCCGCTATAGTTAATCGTTGGGGCGTCAAACGAACTCCAAATGCGATGAAACTTGACAGGTGGTCTATCTACACTATAATAAGACCACACGTCAACTCTCATCCCATTCCAAGAACATTTTCCGGCCACTTATAAAATATTATTTCGGACATGCCGCGGGCGCGTGCAAGTGTGGCTGGGCTCAGAACAGACAACAGAAGGAACTGGGGAAACCCGGACGGATGCAGGTTTCGAAAACATGATGATGCAATGCGGATGATGACATGGCAAGATGCAACACGCAAGTGAATGACATGGCAACAACAACGAAACACCGGAAGACACCTGGCACAACGGTCTCGGGGCGTCACAACACTCCACCACTACGAGAGGATCTCGTCCCGAGATCTAGAATGGCACCGGAGGGACAACGGAAGAGAAAGAGAAGAGGTAAAACTAAGTTGCTCCTTTGACAAACTAGTGAAACCAAAGAACCTTGAGAGGTTGAACACATTGAAAGAAAGAATACAAAGGAGATGAACAAAGTTGAAGCACTCCGTTTGAAAATAAAGGAATTGAATAAGAACTTGATTAGGTGATAGAACTTGAAAAAAGGGCACGACACTCCGGTTAAATGGACAATCATGAAAAGAACATGATCTTGACAAAACAAGATGATGGGTTGAAGAGAAGAACAACACAATGCCTCTGGAACGAAAGAATAGAAGTTGTATCGACGGAACAAAAGAACGGAGAAGAAAACAACATCTTCTACCTCCGATGAGCTTGAAAAGCATCTTAAAGAGAAGGGTTGCACGGAATTGATGGAAACCAACAACGAAAAGAGTAAACTTGATATGGTCTTATGGGATACATCTCAAATTATGAGGTGACAACCTGCCACTCACAGGAAAAAGAATTGGATTGATATGAACAAGGAGACGAGAAAGCTATATCACCGGGAGGATAAAAGAAGAACTTGGGTCATTTATAAGCACCATAATAAGCAACAATCCTTAGGGAAAACTTTAGGTGAAATATAACCCAAGATAATTGCAATGAAGAGATTGATGGGTTTAAATATCTCAATCTTGTGAATGAAGAATGATATATTACCACCTCAAAATATAAGGGAGAAACAATTGCACTCCGGATAGCAAGATGAAGAATGCTTGAGCTCCTTAGAAAAAATCTCAATGAACACTTCGAGAATGAATTAAATCATAGATGAACCATTATGTAGAACCTCCGGTAATAAAAGTATGATAAAACAAAAGGAAAGAGAAATTGAAAACACAAGGTGAAACCTTGTAATGATTAGATGGACCCTCGCGATGAAATAAATTGAGAGAGCTTGGAACTCCGGAAAAGAAATGATGAAACAAGTGAAACCGAGAATTTGATGCGCCTCCGGAATAAAGAATTGAATTTACACGATGAAACAAAGAATAAGAATTACATTATGCTTATCCTTCACCAATTAAATTGATGACAAACAATGGATTTCGCACACTACTTATTCCCTTAGAAAGGATTAAGATAGATATTGCGCAAACTTGAAGAGGCCTTCAATGATCCACCGGTAGGATTTGAAAGAACGAAATAATAGATATGATAACGAAGGAAGAAGAATCTTGATCAAACCACCGTAAGAACTAAAAAAATGAACGAAGAGAAGATAAAGAAAACACCGGGAAGAATTAGCAAATGAATGAAGATGCTTGAGAGAATTTATATATGAGAGAATGAAGAGATCATGCACTGATTAGAGGATATTTGATCGATTCACCGGTAAAATTAGGAGGATGAGAGATGAAAGCTAGAATGAATAATCCCGAAATGATGGCCTTCGGAGAATCAAACTGAAAATACTCATAATTACTCCGGATGGGTGAAAGAATTTTCACAAACGAATACAATCATGAGAGGATGGCAACAAGCTGGAATCACGAATCTTTGAAGAGAATGGCGCAAGATTATAGAGAAACTCTTCTTCGGTATTCAAAATTCGAGAATGACGACGAGAAACACCACCATGAATTGTTGAGACACTACGGAATAAAGAAGAATAGAAAAGTTGAACCAATGATGAAAGAAATGAAAGATCTTGGAGAAAGACATTTGACTGATGACAATTCAGTCTTACGTGAAATTTCGAAAATAATTTGATGGTAGCTCCAGGAAAATAGAAGAGTCAGGTAAGATCCTGGGAAAAGACCTGTGGGTTAGGGCCCACTCAAAAGAAACACCGTTGAAGTGATTTAAAAGAGAGGTTGCATCGGTTGAATTAAATGGCTTGAATAAGATAAGAACCCTGAAATAACTTGAACAGATTAGGAATGAAAAACACAAATCTTCGAGATATCTTGAGCACTCCGGAACAAATGGATAGAGAGAGGTGAATGAATATTAGGTGGATCGGCATAAGAAAAGCATTGAAACGAGGAAAAGATATGATCGACAAAGCTTGAATTGAATCCACCGGAGAAGAAAAGAATGGAGAAAGAAGAACGAGTAGAGCATCTTCATGAGAAACACCGGGTAAAACATGAAGGAAAAAGAATGGAGAGACTTCCATCAATAAAATGGATACTTGAATAAGAAATCTGGGTCCTCGAAGAAAACAAGGGAGGGAGGGCGGGAAAAACAAAGGCAACTTGGGATGGATGAAATGAACACCGTTGAGAAAGCTGAGATTGAATCTTGCGGATATTGAAAATGAACGGATCCGCTTGAAGAGAAACACACCGGTTGAAAAGGATTGTCATGACAATGTCGATTATCATGAAGGATTAGTACTCCCGTAGGAATACGAGAACACCACTTATAAAAAGGTATGGAATCAACATTTGACTTCGAAGAAACTCGAATACCACAACTCAAAACAAAACAAAGGATTGGCTTGCAGAATAAGCCGGAACAAACATATGATAGAGATTTCGTCCGAAGTTTTCATGGTGGGGCCTACACGGGCTCGATCGTACAGCACCATCATGTACAAGGCAGTGCACATGACATACGAAGCGTCCCCGAGTCGGCATAGCCAAGGACTCTTTAAGACACAATGAGACCACTGTAAAACCAACCGTGGATAGGCGGACCACTAGACGTCGAACCCCAATTTCATATCATACATCTGTCGAAAAGATATCCTAAGAGCTACTTGAATTCCCACTTATAAACTCCCGAAACTTTCCGGTTATGCAATCAGGTGTTGGGGATACAGGGGAAGCATAATATCTCAACCAAACTAACAAATCCTACATCCAGCTGTATCCATCCTTCAACACATAACCAAGAAACCTTCGGAAATCATCTACCTCAACCTTCGAAAAGCATCCGTTATACGAGTTATGGCAATACTCCCGAACTCCCGCCCCAGTACTGGATGGCGTCGAGGTTATCTCACCAACAACTGCATAAAAGAGATTTTCAATGTCGGCGAAACTAAACTCAGGTATTCCAGAACTACAACGATAAAATTGTGACGACAACACCTCGGAGCTCAACTCCCCGGGACACTGCCACAACCCCTAAATGACAGGAGGCACCAAGAACAATGTTCTCGTCACAAATCGATTGGAACGATTCCAAGATACCCGCGTGATCATGAAATTTTTTTAGTGAAATTTGAGAAGAGAAGAGTCAAAACTCTACGTCAGGATGCCTTACCAGAGCGATGAAGGGACTGGGGATTAAAAAGAATTCCTAAACTCTCCGATATATAATTCCTAAATGACTCAAAACATTTTTCTAGACTCAGCTCGTCAGCTAATTCGATCAAGCAGGGGGGCTCCTAAGGTCGGGGAAGGCTCTGATACCAACTTGTAACGCCCTCGATGCGGCTATATATCCCACATGTCGAAGCACGACTTAGAGGCATAACCGCATTGAAAGCAATGTCGCAAGTGAGGTAATCTTCACACAACCCATGTAATACATAAGGGAAAAGAAACATAGTTGGCTTACAATTGCCACTTCACACAATTACATGAATAAAGCATTACATCATCCAAATACACTCAAGGTCCGACTGTGGAACCAAAATAAAAGAAGACTACCCCATATGCTACACAGATCCCCGATCGACCCCAACTGGGCTCCACTACTGATCAACTAGAATGAAACAACACAAAGGACACGATCTTCATCGAGCTCTGCCTTGAGCTCGGTTGCGTCATCTGCACGGTTCAACGGCACCTGCAAGCTGGTTTTGGAAGTATCTGTGAGTCACGGGGACTTAGCAATCTCACACCCTCGCGATCAAGACTATTTAAGCTTATGGGTAAGGTAAAGGTATGAAGTGGAGCTGCAGCAAGCGACTAGCATATTTGGTGGCTAACATACGCAAATGAGAGTGAGAAGAGAAGGCAAAGCACGATCAAGAAACTATGATCAAGAAGTGATCCTAGAACAACCTACTTCAAGCATAACTCCAACACCGTGTTCACTTCCCGGACTCCGCCGGAAAGAGACCATCACAGTCACACACACGGTTGATGCATTTTAATTAAGGTCAACTTCAGGTTTTCTACAACTGGACGTTAACAAATTCCCATCTGCCCATAACCGCGGGCACGACTTTCAAAAGTTCAATCCCTGCAGGGGTGTCCCAACTTAGCCCATCACAAGCTCTCACGGTCAACGAAGGATAAACCTTCTCCCGAGACATTCCGATCAGACTCGGTATACCGGTTCTACAAGACAACTTCGACAAGGTAAAACAAATCCAGCAACACCGCCCGAATGTGCCGACAAATCCCGATAGGAGCTGCACATATCTCGTTCTCAGGTCACACTCAGATGAGTAGTCCGTACAACTAAAACCAGCCCTCGAGTTTCCCCGAGGTGGCGCTGCAAGGGGCTCTAGTTTGGACCAACACTCAGATGAGCACTGGCCCGGGGGGTTAAAATAATGATGACCCTCAGGAGCGTGACTCCCAAGGGAAAAGAAAAGGCTAGGTGGCAAATGGTAAAACTAATGTTGGGCATTGCTGGAGGAGTTTGATTCAAGGAGAACTGTCAAGGGGTTCCCATAATAGCCCAACCGCGTAAGGAACGCAAAATCCGGGAACATAACACCGATATGACGGAAACTAGGGCGGTAAGAGTGGAAGAAAACACCAGGCATAAGGCCGAGCCTTCCACCCTTTACCAAGTATATAGATGCATTAATTAAATAAGAGATATTGTGATATCCCAACAAAATATCCATGTTCCAACATGGAACAAACTCCAATCTTCACCTGCAACTAACAACGCTATAAGAGGGGCTGAGCAAAGTGGTAACATAGCCAAACAACGGTTTGCTAGGACATGGTGGGTTAGAGGCTTGGCTCAACAATGTAGGAGGCATGATAAGCAAGTGGTAGGTATCGCAGCATAGGCATAGCAAAAGAGCGAGCATCTAGCAAGCAAAGATAGAAGTGATTTCGAGGGTATGGTCATCTTGCCTGAAATCCCGCAAGGAAGAAGAACGAGTCCATGAAGAAGACAAACGGACATAGTCAAACGGTTCCTCACAAACGCGACGTTATCGGAACCAACCCGAAGAAGCAACACCGGAAAAGAGCAAACAACCTAGTAAACAACCACCACATAGACATGGCATGATGCACAAACAAGAATGATGCATGTCCGGTATAAAGAGGGCATGGCATGGCAAAGTGCACAAACAATCCTACAAATTAAGTGGAGTTCAATATGCAACGAGTTGCATATTGGTGAAACACCACGACAAGTTATTTAGTTCGATCTCGTTTATGTACCCAGCAATATTAAATGTTGTTAAACATGGCAAGAGGGTGAAGCAAAGTAAAACTACCTATCTAGTCAAGGTTAAATGAGGCCGGAAGCAACGAACAACAAATCCGGGAACTCCTCATGTGCATAAATTAGATTTGGTACTGTTCTTCCCTAAACACAATTTTAGAGTTATTAAACATGCAAAATAAAACCACCATGTTAAACTAGGCATTTTTCCACCCCATTTACATATAAAGATTATTAAATTCCGACTTATGGTTATTTAGTTATGAAATAAATCATTTTAGCAAGTTAATTAAGCAAGTTTAAACAAACAACATATTAAGCATTTTAAACATGGATGAAAATGACATATTATGAAACTAGATGAAAAACTAAGCATATTTCATATATAAATTGTTTTAATCCGATGCACGGTTATTAAGTTATTATATGCATGAAGTTGAGGGACCTTTCTGTAAAACAGGTGAACTCAGGAAAAAAAGGAAAATCGTAGAACTTGGAAAAAAGCGTTATCGGGCTGAATCTGAACGCAATGCTGGCCCAACCGAGAGGGGGGCTGTGGGAGCTCACATTGTGCGAAGGCCCAGCTAGCAGAGCAGCAGCAAGCCAGCGAGATCTGGCGAAGAGGAGGCAGGCTGGGCCTGGCTGGCGGCGCGGGTCAGCAAGGCAGGACTGGTCAACATGAGCGGGCGAGGCGAAGGACTTGGCGTGGGCTCCCGGCGACTCCAGGCGACGAAGGGCTACGAGGAGTAGGGCGCGAGGCAGGGGCCTTGGTTCTGCTGGTGATGGACGGCGTGAGGACACCGGCGAGCTTGTTTGGCATCCAGGACGGGAAGCAGGGCTGGGAGGCGAGGCGCTGCAAGGCACTCCGGCGAGGAGCAGGCAGACGGCGGATCAGCGGTTCCATGGAGGCGATGTTGACCTACAGAGGGTGACGGAACGATGGCCATGGCAGCAGGGGCGACCTCCTGTTGCTCCTGCTCCTGGCGAGAGAGAGAGAGAGAGAGAGAGAGAGAGAGAGAGAGAGAGAGAGAGAGAGAGAGAGAGAGAGAGAGAGAGAGAAGGGAACCAGAGGAAGGGAAGGGCGCGCTGCGACCTGGAGGGACGAGGCGGCCGAACTGATGGATGGATGGATCGAAGGAACTGAGTTGGCTCGGCGCTGAAAACCGGGAAGGTGGTCAGCTGCGGGTTTGGATCTGGGAGGATCCCGAGGTTGGAGGCGAGTGAGTGGTTGGCTGGCGGCGGCGTGGTGGGAAAGGGTGGCTTGGATAAGGTTGGCTAGGGTTAGACCGTTATATTTATAGCAGATGAAATCAGTATAGGGCGGTTAGGTCCCTCTGATCGTAATCGGACGGATGGGAAAAAATAGGTTAGGTAGCCCAAAAAGAAAAATGGAGACGTTTTGTAGATGTTTAGGGATGATCCGGATCCAACGGTGGCGACTGCCCGGGTCAGGTCCGGGACAATTTTTGGACGCGCGCGAGGGGAGGGCCGCGGGCTGGCGAGAGAGGTTAGGTTGGGCCTGGCGGTAGGTAGTGGACTGGGTAGAAGGCCTTGGGCTGACAGAAGAGAAGAGAGAGACCCGACGACTGTTTCCGGAGACCGAAAACGTCCGACAAAGAGACCGGTTATACTGCCGCTATAGTTAATCGTTGGAGCGTCAAACGAACTCCAAATGCGATGAAACTTGACAGGCGGTCTATCTACACTATAATAAGACCACACGTCAACTCTCATCCCATTCCGAGAACATTTTCCGGCCACTTATAAAATACTATTTCGGACATGCCGCGGGCGCGTGCAAGTGTGGCTGGGCTCAGAACAGACAACAGAAGGAACTGGGGGAACCCGGACGGATGCAGGTTTCGAAAACATGATGATGTAATGCGGATGATGACATGGCAAGATGCAACACGCAAGCGAATGACATGGCAACAACAACGAAACACCAGAAGACACCTGGCACAATGGTCTTGGGCGTCACAAAGGAGATCGAAAATGACAGCAAGATGAGCTTGGACTCGGGTTTGAGATGGCTAGTGATGTTTGTGGGAGGAAGGAGTTTGTGGTATCTGGAATAAGTGGAGGGGGGCACCGTGGGCCCACAAGGCAGGGGGGCGCGCCCAGGGGGGCAGGGCACGCCCTCCACCCTCATGGCCAGGTGCTTGCTCCCCCTGCTGTGTTCTCAGTGCCAGATATTCTCAAATATTCTAGAAAATATCATATTTAATTTTCAGGGCATTTGGAGAACTTTTATTTTCAGGGTATTTTTTATTGCATTGATAATTCAGAAAACAGACAGAAATTACAATTTTTGCTTTATCTAATATAAATAACAGAAAGTAAAAAGAGGGTATAGAGAGTTGTGTTTTCTAAATTCATCCATCTCATGCTCATCAAAAGGAATCCACTAACAAGGTTGATCAGGTCTTTTGAACAAACTCATTCCGAGTAACATGGAACCGGAGAATTTTCGAATAACACTAGGTTACCTCAACGGGGATATGCACATCCCCGACAATAAGAATATCATATTTCTTCTTGATAGTACGAAGAGGAAATTCAAAACCTCCAAAAATAATCAATGGAATTTTTCCAATAGAGTTTATACTATGAACTAGAGGTTGTTTCCTCGGAATGTGTACCGTATGCTCATTGCCATTAACATGAAAAGTGACATTGCCTTTGGTGCAATCAATAACAGCCCCTCCAGTATTCAAAAAGGGTCTTCCAAGAATAATAGACGTACTATCGTCCTCGGGAATATCAAGAATAACAAAGTCTGTTAAAATAGTAACGTTTGCAACCACAACAGGCACATCCTCACAAATACTGACAGGTATAGCAGTTGATTTATAAGCCATTTGCAAAGATATTTTAGTAGCTGTCAACTTATTCAAATCAAGTCTACGATATAAAGAGAGAGGCATAACACTAACACCGGCTCCAAGATCACATAAAGCAGTTTTAACATAGTTTCTTTTAATGGAGCATGGTATAGTTGGTACTCCTGGATCTCCAAGTTTCTTTGGTATTCCACCCTTAAAAGTATAATTAGCAAGCATGGTGGAAATTTCAGCTTCCGGTATCTTTCTTTTATTAGTAATAATATCTTTCATGTACTTAGCATAAGGATTCATTTTAAGCATATCAGTCAAATGCATACGCAAAAAGATAGGTCTAATCATTTCAGCAAAGCGCTCAAAATCCTCATCATACTTTTTCTTAGATGGTTTAGGAGCAAAAGGCATGGGTTTCTGAACCCATGGTTCTCTTTCCTTACCGCGCTTCCTAGCAACAAAGTCTCTCTTATCATAACGCTGATTCTTTGATTGTGGGTTATCAAGATCAACAGCAGGTTCAATCTCTACATCATTATCATTACTAGGTTGAGCATCAACATGAACATCATTGTTAACATTATCACTAGGTTCATGCTCATTACCAGATTGTGTTTCAGCATCAGAAATAGAGATATCATTGGGATCCTCAGGTGTGTCAATAACAGCTTCACTAGAAGCATGCAAAGTCCTATCATTTTTCTTTTTATTCCTCTTAGAAGGACTAGGTGCATCAATATTATTTCTCTGAGAATCTTGCTCAATTCTCTTAGGATGGCCCTCAGGATACAAAGGTTCCTGAGTCATTTTACCACCTCTAGTCATAACTCTAACAACATTATCATTTTTCTTACTATTTAATTCATTGAGCAAATCATTCTGAGCTTTAAGTACTTGTTCTACTTGAGTGGTAACCATAGAAGCATGTTTACTAATAAGTTTTAGTTCGCTTTTAACAGTAGCCATATAATCACCCAAGTGTTCAAGCATATCAGCATTGCGTTTCAATTCCCTACCAAAATAATCATTGAAGTTTTCTTGTTTAACCATAAAGTCATCAAACTCATCCAAGCATGGGCTAGCAAACTTAGTAAATGGGATATCAGCTTTATCATATCTATAGAGGGAATTTACCTTTACTACCTGTGTCGGGTTATCAGGACCATGTGTTTCTTCAATAGGTGATGGCTTAAAACCATGTATTTCTTCAACAGGCGGTAAATTAAGACCATGTATTTCTTCAATAGGAGGTAAATTCTTAACATTTTCAGCTTTTATACCTTTTTCCTTCATTGATTTCTTTGCCTCTTACATATCTTCAGGACTGAGAAATAGAACACCCCTTTTATTCGGAGTTGGCTTAGGAGTTGGCTCAGGAAGTCTCCAATTATTTTCATTGGTCAACATATTATTCAATAAAATTTCAGCTTCATCTGGTGTTCTTTCCCTAAAAACACAACCAACACAACTATCCAGGTGGTCTCTGGAGGCATCGGTTAGTCCATTATAAAAGATATCAAGTATTTCACTTTTCTTGAGAGGGTGATCAGGCAAAGCATTAAGTAATTGGAGAAGCCTCCCCCAAGCTTGTGGGAGACTCTCTTCTTCAATTTGCACAAATTGTATATCTCCCTTAAAGAGCTTGTTTCTTATGAGCGGAGAAATGTTTAGCAGAGAAGTAGTAAATCATATCCTGGGGACTACGCACACAACGAGGATCAAGAGAATTAAACCATATCTTAGCATCACCCTTTAATGAGAACGGAAATAATTGAAGGATATAATAGTAGCGATTTTTCTCATCATTAGTGAACAGGGTGGCTATATCATTTAATTTAGTAAGATGTGCCACAACAGTTTCAGATTCATAGCCATAGAAAGGATCAGATTCAACTAAAGTAATTATCTCAGGATCAACAGAGAAATCATAATCCTTATCAGTAACAAAGATAGGTGAAGTAACATAAGCAGGATCATATTTCATCCTAGCATTCAAAGTTTGTTGTTTCAGCTTAGCTAATAGTTTCTTAAGATCACTCATATCATTGCAAGCAAGAAAGTCTCTAGCAGTTTCTTCATCCATAACATAGCCCTCAGGCACAACAGGTAATTCATATCTAGGGGGAGAATCTTCATCATCACTTTCATCAATATTATCAGTTACAATAATTTCATTCTCTCTAGCCCTAGCAAGTTGTTCATCAAGAAATTCACCAAGTGGCACAGTAGTATCAAGCATAGAAGTAGTTTCATCATAAGTATCATGCATAGCAGAAGCGGCATCATCTATAACATGCGACATATCAGAATTAATAGCAGAAGCAGGTTTAGGTGTCGCAAGCTTACTCAAAATAGAAGGTGAATCAAGTGCAGAGCTAGATGGCAGTTCCTTACCCCCCCCCCCCTTGTAGTTGAGGGATAAATCTTGGTTCTTGGATCTTTCAAGTTCTTCATAGTGATAAGAAGATATAAATCCCAAGTGACTCAAAGAATAGAGCTATGCTCCCCGGCAATGGTGCCAAAAAATAGTCTTGATAACCCACAAGTATAGGGGATCGCAACAGTTTTCGAGGGTAGAGTATTCAACCCAAATTTATTGATTCGACACAAGGGGAGCAAAGAATATTCTCTAGTATTAGCAGATGAGTTGTCAATTCAACCACACCTGGAAACTTAATATCTGCAGTAAGGTATTTAGTAGCAAAGTAATATGATAGTAGTGGTAAAGATAGCAAAAGTAACGGTAGCAAAAGCAGTATTTTTGGTGTTTTGTAGTGATTGTAACAATAGCAACGAAAAAGTAAATAAGCGAAGAACAATATATGGAAAGCTCATAGGCAATGGATCGGTGATAGAGAATTATGCCAGATGCTATCGATCATGTAACAGTCATAACCTAGGGTGACACAGAATTAGCTCCAATTCATCAATGTAATGTAGGCATGTATTCCGAATATAGTCATACGTGCTTATGGAAAAGAACTTACATGACATCGTTTGTCCTACCCTCCCGTGGTAGCGGGGTCCTATTGGAAACTAAGGGATATTAAGGCCTCCTTTTAATAGAGTACCGGACCAAAGCATTAACACATAGTGAATACATGAACTCCTCAAACTACGGTCATCACCGGGAGTGGTCCCGATTATTGTCACTTCGGGGTTGGCGGATCATAACACATAGTAGCTGACTATAGACTTGCAAGATAGGATCAAGAACTCTCATATATTGCTGAAAACATAATAGGTTCAGATCTGAAATTGTGGCACTCGGGCCCTAGTGACAAGCATTAAGCATAACAAAGTCATAGCAACATCAATCTCAGAACATAGTGGCTACTAGGGATCAAACCCTAACGAAACTAACTCGATTACATGATAAATCTCATCCAACCCATCACCGTCCAGCAAGCCTACGATGGAATTACTCACGCACGGTGATGAGCATCATGAAATTAGTGATGGAGGATGGTTGATGATGACGATGGCGACGGATTCCCCTCTCCGGAGCCCCGAACGGACTCCAAATTAGCCCTCCCGAGAGAGTTTAGGACTTGGCGGCGGCTCCGTATCGTAAAACGCGATGAATCCTTCTCCTTGGTTTTTCTCCCCGAAAGTGAATATATGGAGTCAGGGTTGAGGTCGATGGAGAGTCAGGGGGCCCACGAGGCAGGGGGCGCGCCCAGGGGGGTAGGGCGCGCCCCCCACCCTCGTGGACAGGTGGAGCCCCCCCTGACGTGGATCTTCCTTCCAATATTTTTTATATATTCCAAAATAATTCTCCGTTGATTTTCAGGTCATTTCGAGAACTTTTATTTCTGCACAAAAATAACACCATGGCGATTCTGCTGAAAACAGCATCAGTCCGGATTAGTTCCATTCAAATCATGCAAGTTAGAGTCCAAAACAAGGGCAAAAGTGTTTGGAAAAGTAGATACGACGGAGACGTATCAACTCCCCAAGCTTAAACCTTTGCTTGTCCTCAAGCAATTCAGTTGATAAACTGAAAGTGATAAAGAAAAACTTTTACAAACTCTGTTTGCTCTTGTTGTTGTAAATATGTAATGACAGCATTCAAGTTTTCAGCAAAGATTATGAACTAACTATATTCACAATAACATTTAGGTCTCCTGTTTACTCATATCAATGGCATAATCAACTAGCGAGCAATAATAATAAATCTCGGACGACAAGACTTTCTCAAAACAATCATGATATGATATAACAAGATGGTATCTCGCTAGCCCTTTCTGAGACCGCAAAACATAAATGCAGAGCACCTTTTAAAGATCAAGGACTGACTAGACATTGTAATTCATGGTAAAAGAGATCCAGTCAAGTCATACTCAATGTAAACTAACAGTAATGAATGCAAATGACAGCGGTGCTCTCCAGCTGGTGCTTTTTAATAAGAGGGTGATGACTCAACATAAAAGTAAATAGATAGGCCCTTCGCAGAGGGAAGCAGGGATTTGTAGAGGTGCCAGAGCTCGGTTTTGAAATAGATAAGAATAATATTTTGAGCAGTATACTTTCATTGTCAACATAACAACCAAGAGACGGCAATATCTTCTCCGAGTGCCATGATTTCAGATCTGAACCTATTATGGTTTCATCAATATATGAGAGTTCTTGATCCTATCTTGCAAGTCTATAGTCAGCTACTATGTGTTATGATCCACCAACATAACTAGTGAAACCTATGGCCCCCGGATCTATTCTCCTTTATATTAATCTCCCGTCAACAAGCTATTTCTAGCACCATTTATTTTGCAATCTTTACTTTCAATCTATATCATAAAAATACCAAAAATATTTATCTTATTATTATTATCTCTATCAGATCTCACTCTCGTAAGTGACCATGAAGGGATTGACAACCCCTTTATCGTGTCGGTTGCGAGGTTCTTATTTGTTTGTGTAGGTACTAGGGACTTCCGTGTAGTCGCCTACTGGATTGATACCTTGGTTCTCAAAAACTGAGGGAAATACTTACGCTACTTTGCTGCATCACCCTTTCCTCCTCAAGGGAAAACCAACGCAGTGCTCAAGAGGTAGCAAGAAGGATTTCTGGCGCCGTTGCCGGGGAGATCTACGCACAAGTCAAGAAATACCAAGTACCCTTCACAAACTCTTATCCCCCGCATTACATTATTTGCCATTTGCCTCTCGTTTTCTTCTCCCCCACTTCACCTTTGCCTTTTCCTTTTCTTCACCCTCTTCCCGTATGTCTTTCTGTTTGTGTTTCCACATGCCTTCTATTTTCTTGCATCTTTGCTCGCTAAAAATCTATTGATATGGATCCACTTAAAGTGTTCTACTTGGATCATCTTAGGTCCTTATGCGCTCGTGCTGAAACCCCAACTAGCCTAGTTGATGGGAAATCTTTAGATGAGCATGCTCATTTTGTGCGTCACCGTTTGTCTGAAAAAGGGAAACTCTTATGGGATCAAATAAACAGATTGCTGTGTTATGCTTGGAATCTTTGTGAAATTTGTGATTTTACTTGTTGCTCTAAGAACCCTAAAAAACACCTTCCCTACCTATGTGAGTTTAATGAAAATGAAATCTTATCTTCTTATGCAAAGGGTGTTTATAGTTACTACGATATCGAACAAATTGAAGAATTTGTTGCTTTTAGGGGTGCTTATGAAGTTGCTTCTTTGATTGAAAAGTATGATATTACTCTCTATGAATCTGAAAATCTTGACATACTTAAATATTTCTATGAAAACTATGCTCACAATGCCTATGTTAAGGAATTTATTGAGAGAATGACCGTTGCTTTGGAAGAAAATAATGATATGAATGAATGTATAGATAATTATGATTCCAATGATTTGATTGAAATATCCCTTGATGCACATGATGCTTGCTATTCTTTTAGCCATGATGCCAATATTTATGAAGATGAGTTTGCTATAGTTCATTATGCTAAACATAAGATCGTTGCTATTGCACCCATACTTGATAGTTCCTTCGATGAAAAGCATAATTGCAATGATGTTATCATAAATTCTCTTAATGTCAATTGTGTTAATGATATGCAAAAACTCAAGCTTGGGGATGCTAGTTTTGCTATGACTACTATTTGTTGCAATGATCACGATTGGGGTGATTCTTATTTTGATCTTGAAAATTTATTTAAGCCCCATGATGAATATGA
Source organism: Triticum urartu (assembly GCF_003073215.2). NCBI lineage: Eukaryota > Viridiplantae > Streptophyta > Magnoliopsida > Poales > Poaceae > Triticum > Triticum urartu. The sequence continues at coordinate 260,349,414 of NC_053023.1, forward strand.
GATTGATAATAGTGTTTTCAATAATATTGAAAGTGGGTTTAGAAGAGTGTCAACTTTAGATCCCACATATTTGGAGAATGTTCAATCTTATGAAGTTTTTGATAAAAGTGGGTTTGGAGAGGTCATGACTTCAGTTAATGTTAATCCCACTATTTTGGAAGAGTGTCAACTTTGCATGCATGTGGATCATGTTGAAAATGTCTTATGTGATAGCTATTTTGTTGAATTTTCTTACAATCCCACATGTAATTATTATGAGAAAGGAAAATATGATTGTAGAAATTTTCATGTTACCAAATTACCTCTCATTATGTTGAGATTGCTACTGTCTCCTTTCGCTTCCTTGCATATGCTAGTTTTTGCTTGCTATGATAATTTGTTTGCCTATAAGATGCCTACGCATAGGAAGTATGTTAGACTTAGATGTATTTGTCACGGGTTTCATGATGCTCTCTTTGTGCTTCAATTCTTGTCTTTCATGTGGGCACCATTGAAATTATCAATGCCTAGTTAGGGGCATTAAACGATAGCGCTTGTTGGGAGGCAACCCAATTTTATTTTTGTTTATTGCTTTTTGGTTCTGTTTAGTAATAAATAATTCATCTAGACTTTGTTTAGATGTGGTTTTATGTTTTTAATTAGTGTTTGTGCCAAGTAGAACCTTTGGGAAGACTTGGGGAAAGTCTTTGCTATCTTGCTGCAACAAACAGAAACTTTAGCACTCATGAGATTTGCTGCCATTTTTTATGGGAGAGTGCGATTGTAACACCCACGATGCGGCTATATCTCCCATGTGTCGGAGCACGACTTAGAGGCATAACCGCATAGTAGGCATGTCGCAAGAGGGGTAATCTTTACACATCCCATGTACTGAATAAGGAAGGGATAAAGAGTTGGCTTACAATCGCCACTTCACACAATACATAAATATAGCATTACATCATCTAGAATACAATCAAGGTCCGACTACGGAACCAACATAAATAAAGACAACCCCAAATGCACAGATCCCCGATTTCCCCAACTGGGCTCCTCTACTGATCGTCCGGAAAGGAAACACAGTAACATCCCGAATCCTCGTCGAGCTCCCACTTGAGTTCGGTCGCGTCCCCTGCACTGGCATCATCGGCACCTGCATCTGGTTTTGGAAGTAATCTGTGAGTCATGGGGACTCAGCAATCTCACACCCTCACGATCAAGACTATTTAAGCTTATGGGTAGGAAAAGGTAGTGAGGTGGATCTGCAGCAAGCACTAGCATGTATGGTGGCTAACTTACGCAAAAGAGAGCGAGAAGAGAAGCAAAGCACGGTCGAGAAGCTATAAAGATCAAGAAGTGACCCTGAAACTACTTACATTCAAGCATAACACGAGACCGTGTTCTCTTCCCAGACTCCGCCGAAAAGAGACCATCACGGCTACACACGCGGTTGATTCGTTTTAATTAAGTTAAGTGTCAAGTTTTCTACAACCGGATAATAACAAATTCCCATCTGCCCATAACCGCCGGCACGACTTTCGAAAGTTCAAAACCCTACAGGGGTGTCCCAACTTAGCCCATCACAAGCTCTCACGGTCAACGAAGGATATTCCTTCTAGCGGGAAGACCCGATCAGTCTCGGAATCCCGGTTACAAGACATTTCGACAATGGTAAAACAAGACCAACAAAGCCGCCCGATGTGCCGACAATTCCCGATAGGAGTCGCACGTATCTCATTTTCAGGGCACACCAGATAGGTCAAGCTACGAGTAAAACCAACCCTCAAGTTGCCCCGAGGTGGCCCCGCAGGTTGCCCGTTTCTGACCAACACTCAGAGGAGCACTGGCCCGGGGGGGGGGGTTAAAATAAAGATGACCCTCGAGTCTGCAGAACCCAAGGGAAGGTATATGGTGGCAGGTAGGCAAATGGTAAAACCAAGGTTGGGCCTTGCTGGAGGAGTTCTATTCAAAACGAACTGTCAAGGGGTTCCCATAACACCCAACCGTGTAAGGAACGCAAAATCAAGGAACATAACACCGGTATGACGGAAACTAGGGCGGCAAGAGTGGAACAAAACACCGGGCATAAGGCCGAGCCTTCCACCCTTTACCAAGTATATAGATGCATTAAAGTAAACAAGATATAATAATGATATCCCAACAATATCCATGTTCCAACAAGGAACAAAATCCATCTTCACCTGCAACTAGCAACGCTATAAGAGGGGCTGAGCAAAGCGGTAACATAGCCAAACAACGGTTTTCGAGGAAAGGTGGGTTAGAGGATTGACATGGAAATATGGGAGGCATGATATAGCAAGTGGTAGGTATCGCGACATAGCAAAAGAGCGAGCAACTAGCAAGCAAAGATAGAAGTGATTTCGAGGGTATGGTCATCTTGCCTGCAAAGTTCTCCGAGTTAACGAATGCTTGATCCTCGTAAGCATACTCAATGGGTTCCTTGATCATGTACTCGTCTCCCGGCTCTACCCAAAGCAAGATCACAAACAAAAGGACCAACAATCAATCATGGTGCAATGCGCAAGCAACATGATGCAAAACATGGCATGACATGCGGGTGGTGATATGCAATGCATATGTGTGCTTCGGAAAGGAAAGATTGAACCAGACATCAACTTGGCAAAACAAGTGTGCCGCTGGAAAGATGAGTTGATTTCGGTCGAAATCGATATAAAGATCACTGGAATCGTATGCACGGTTTGCAAATGGCAAGCAAAATAATAATGGCATAATTCTACGATTAACAGCATGATGCCATCTAAAATGCAACAAGAAACTAAGCTACTGCACTCCAACATAGCAACAAAGCACATGGCAGTGATCTACTCAAGATGCTTGACAAAAGATGAACACTGAGCTACGGCTAAAACACACAAGAGCAGGTTCAAACAAGCATGGCAAAAGTGCAAAAGATATCAGCTTCACAGACTTAGTGAAAATACTAACATGTCAGGAATTAACATCAGGAAGCAATGTTTAGAGTAACATAACAACATGCTACAGGAACAGAACATAGCAATACAAGGCATGGCATGAATCTAATCAAAGCATAGAACAAAAGTCCCTTACAGATCATAAGCCAAAAAGGATCAGAAGATATGATGGCACCCATGTAAACATAGCAAGTTTCGTTAACAGATTCAGACTTAGCAAAAAACTGGACATGGTAAAAACAGAATTATGAAGGCCTCTTTGCGAGCTCGATTCACTCACCACAAGGAATTGCATGACACGATAAGCATAGAAATAGCAATAAGACATGTTCATGAAGCTAACCATGGCAAGAACAACCACATAGCATGCATGGATCAACTACAACAACCTTGGCAAAATTGATTAACACGTAAACAATCTACCAGGAACATTTTATAGCAAAAGTAGAGCAAGATTGAGTCATTCTAGGGAACTCCATAAATGCAAACAGGGACATGGATTGATAGAGCATGACCATATGTCTAAAACATCCTTACTGAACATACTCAAAAGAAGCATGGATCTCATTGCAGCATCAAGGATACATGGCATAAAAATATCAGCAGGGCAAAGACTTGGTGAAATTATAAATCCCTGAAATCAGCAATATTACGAGAGCTGCTTTGCATGCTTGTGCTAGTCACCACAATGATCACAAAAATACATGGCATACACCCCTGTAAAGATGGCATGGCATAGCCCAAAACACATGTAGAGCTCATGACCATATGCAGCACACAATAAATGTAGCAAAAATGACAAATGCTCCTACTCTGCTAAGAATCAGCATCTAAAATTTTATAGCACTCTTGCATCAGTCATTTGGGCATCAAGCTTGACTCAAACAAGCATGGCACAATCGAACAAAATGAAGAGCACATCATGGTGAACATTTTAATATATCATGCATGCAAAACGGAGCATGGCACAATGGAACAAAAAGAAGAGCACATCATGATGAACATTTTGATATATCATGCTTGCAAAACGGAGCTATGGTGACAGAGTTATGGCATGTTGAACAGGGCTTGAAAATAACAGAGAAAAAGACTTAGGCAAAATTTCAACCTCCAGATCTAGGGTTGACTTTGGCATGCGAACCGAGGCAGGGTCTGGATCTCTCGCCGGAGATGTGGGATGCGCCAGAGTAGACGGGGAGCTCGCCGGCGAGGTCGTGGTCGGGCGGATCCGGCCGCGGCTCGCCGGATCCGACCGGTCACTGGCGAAGGGCGGTGGCGCGGGATGACCGGAGCCGGGTGGCTAGGAGCTCGACGCGGCGACGGGGAGGCTCGGCGAGGGTCGGCGGCGGACGGAGTAGTCGGCGGCGAGGAGAGGAGGCGCGAGGCGGCGGCGGGCGGAGCGCTCGGGCGGCGGCGGGCGGAATGGGCCGCGGGGGGAGGGGGCGGGCCCGGCGGGCTTCGGCGGGGAAGTGGGCGTGACGCCACTTGGCGCTCCCTGATTGGCCGGGCAGCGGCGGGCGGACGCGTCCGGCTGACGCGGACGTGTCCGTCGGCGTGGGAGGAGCGGGGCTAGGGTTTTAGACCCGAAAATTGGATGGGGAGGACATATTTATAGGTAGGAGGAGTTTGGAGAGTCCAAATGAGGTGCAGTTTTTGGCCACGCGGTCGTGATCGAACGGTCGAGAGGATGGAGGGGGTTTGGATGAGTTATTGGGCAACTTTAGAGTGGTGTTGGGCTGCAACACACACAAGGCCTTTACGGTTCCCCGGTTAACCGTCGGAGTATCAAACGGACTCCAAATGGCACGAAACTTGATAGGCGGTCTACCGGTGGTGTACCAAGGCCGCTTGGAAAATCTTGGTCCATTCCGAGAAAGTTTAACACCCGCACACAAAAAGAGACAAAGGGGGGCGCCTAAGGACATAGGAGTGCCGGATTGCAAAATGGACAAAGGGGAAAATGCTCGGATGCATGATACGAACACGTATGCAAATGCGATGCACATGATGACATGATATGAAATGTATGACATGGAAAAAATGCAAAACGGAGGCAAAACCCAACCACGAGGGAATCTCATAACTTAGAGCCGGGAACGACAGAGTCAGAGTTACAAATATGGTAAGTTACATCCGGGGCGTTACAACTCTCCACCACTACGAAAGGATCTCGTCCCGAGATCTAGGACTGAAAGAACTCCGAATATTCGGAACGGAGGTGATCCTTGCGTTGCCAGGTGGCTTCTCAGTCGGAATGGTGTGACCACTTCACTTTCAGGAATTTGATAGACTTTTTGTGAGTCTTGCGCTTAGTTTCTTCAAGAATAGCAATGGGATGCTCATGATAAGACAAGTCTTCTTGGAGATCAATCTCTTCGAAGTTGATGGTGAGGTCAGGAGTCTTGAAACACTTGCGAAGCTGAGTCACGTGAAACACGTCGTGCACATTTACAAAGTTGGATGGAAGCTCAAGTTGATAGGCGAGATAGCCTCTTTTGCCAACGATCTTGAAAGGGCCCACATATCTAGGGGCAAGCTTCCCTTTGATACCGAAGCGACGAGTACCTTTCATTAGAGAGATGCGGAGGTAGACATGGCTCCGATCTCGAAAGCTAAGTCACGATGCTTGCTATCATAGTAACTCTTCTGACGCGATTGCGCGGCTTTGAGATTTTCACGGATGACTTTACACATTTCTTCAGCCTCTGTGATTAAGTCATTGCCAAGAAGTTGGCGTTCACCAGTCTCTAACCAATTAAGAGGAGCACGACACTTTCTGCCATAGAGAATCTCGAATGGGGCCTTGCCCGAACTCGCTTGGAAGCTGTTGTAGTAGGAGAACTCGGCATATGGAAGACAATCTTCCCACTTCATACCGAAGGAAATGACACAAGCCCTGAGCATATCTTCAAGAATTTGATTGACTCGCTCGACTTGTCCACTAGTTTGAGGATGGAAGGTTGTGCTGAAGCGAATGTTGGTGCCCATGGCCTTCTGAAAGGAGTCCCAGAACTTAGAAGTAAATATGCTTCCACGATCTGAAGATATCAACTGCGGAATGCCGTGCAAGGAGACAATCCTGGATGTATATAGCTCTGCCAACTGAGTTGCTGTGATAGATTCTTTGATAGGAAGGAAATGAGCCACTTTAGTAAGATTTTCGATGACAACAACGATAGCATCATTGCCACGCTTGGACTTGGGAAATCCAGTCATGAAGTCCATCTCAGTATGGTCAAACTTTCATTCAGGAATAGCAAGAGGTTGGAGGAGACCAGCTGGTCGTTGCTGTTCTGCTTTCACTCTTCTGCAGACATCACATTCATTCACGAAATGAGCAATTTCTCGCTTCATTCGAGTCCACCGATAAGACTAGTTGAGGTCATGGTACATCCTTGTACTTCCTGGATGAATATATAGGAGTGAATTGTGAGCCTTGTTCATAATGACTTTACGAAGGTCACCTTTAGGAACCGCAATTCGATCCTCGAATAATAGAGTATCTTTGTCATCAAGGCGATAGCACTTGTACTTGGGTTGGCTCTTGGCAATCCCATTCTTCACCTTCTTCACCAATGCATCAAGAAGTTGTGGCTCATGAATTTGATCTTCCAAAGTAGGAGAGACTTGGAGGTTGGCAAGAAATCCTTGAGGAACAACTTGGAGATTAAGTTTGTGGAAAGCTTCACAAAGATCCGGTTGGAAGGGCTTGAGAATTAAACTATTGCGGTAAGCCTTCCTACTCAAAGCGTCTGCAATGACATTGGCCTTGCCTGGAGTATATTCAATACTCGGATTATACTCTTGAATCATTTCGACCCCACGAGTCTGCCTGAGGTTGAGGTTGGGCTAAGTGAAGATGTACTTGAGGCTCTTATGATCAGTGAAGATGTCCACTTTCCTTCCCAACAAGAGATGTCTCCATGTTAAAAGAGCATGGACAACTGCCGCCAACTCGAGGTCATGAGTGGGGTAGTTCTTTTCATTGGGCTTCAACTGGCGAGAGGTATAGGCCACAACTTTCTTCTCTTGCATTAACACATCACTGAAACCTTGCAGGGAGGCATCACAGAAAACTTTGAATGGTTTGGATTCATCAGGAGGAGTCAGAACTGGAGCTCTGACTAACTTCTCTTTCAGGGTGTTGAAAGCGATGTCACATTCAGGCATCCAGACATACTTCACATGCTTCTGAAGGAGGTTGGAAAGAGGCTTTGCAATCTTAGAGAAATTCTCAATGAATCTTCGACAATAGCTTGCAAGCCCAAGAAAGCTGCGGAGCTGCTTCACATGCTGAGGCGGGTCCCAATTCACAATTGTAGACACCTTCTCAAGATTAACAGCTATGCCCTTGGCGGAGATGATATGCCCAAGGTAGAGAACCTCATTGAGTCAAAACTCGCACTTTGAAAACTTCGCATAGAACTGATGTTCTCTGAGTTTGTCCAGTACCAATCTCAAGTGCTTGGCATGATCCTCCTTATTCTTGGAAAAGACCAAGATGTCATCGAGATACACCAAGACGAAATCATTTGTGAAAGGGTTGATGATGAAGTTCATCATGCGAGAGAATGTTGGAGGAGCATTCACAAGGTCGAAAGACATGATAGTATATTCATAAGAACCATAGCTTGTTCTGAATGTTGTCTTGCGGTTATCTTGTTCACAAATGCGAATCTGATGATAACCCATACGGAGGTCAAGCTTGGAGAATACTTGAGCACCTTTGAGTTGTTCGAAAAGCTTATTGATATTGGGAAGTGGGTACTTGTTCTTTATGGTATTCTTGTTCAATGGACGGTAGTCGACGCAGAGTCATTCCATGCCATCCTTCTTCTTGACAAAAAGAACACCACAACCCCATGGAGAAGAACTCGGTTGGATCAGACCCAGACGCTCTTGTTCATCGAGCTGTTTCTTCAATTCCTTCAATTCCTTTGGTCCAAGATTGTAAGGACGTCTGCAAACAGGTTTCGTGCCAGGCTCAAGATCGATGACGAATTCAACTGGCCGGTGAGGAGGCATTCCTGGAAGCCCTTCTGTAAAGACGTCTTGATATTCACAAATGACTGTAATCTGAGAGATGGCATTCAACTCACCCTTCTCATTGAAAGAAAACAGCCGAATGGTTTCATCACGAGCGGCATAGATGATCACATCCTCAGACGAGTGTGTCAATTGAATCTGCCTCGCAGCACAATCAAGCTTAGCCTTGTTCTTAGAAAGCCGATCCATCCCGAGATTTAGATCAATATTCGAGTCACCAAGAACAATTGGAGAAGCTAGAAATTTGTAGTCGCCCATCTTGATTGACACATCAGGAGCTATCATGCTAGAGCTCAAACATTTACCCAGAGAAATGACAACCATGGGCTTAACCAAAAGTGAAGTGTTGAAGTCATGTTTGGCAAAAAAGGGTCTTGACATGAAACAATGCGATGCACCAGTATCAAAAAAACTTTTGCAGGAATAGAGTTAACTGGAAGGTTACCCATGATCACTTCTGAAGAGTCCTCTGCCTGAGCTGCGTTCATCATGTTGACCTTAGCATGCTTGGGATTATGCTTGACCACTGCATTGCTGGCAGATCTCACAGGAGGAGGAGGCGGAAGGCGCCTTTGGTTGAAGCATTTGTTCGCATAGTGCCCTTTCTGCTGACACTTGTTGCAAGTAACCTCTGAGAGCGGATGGTGATAAGGAGAACTTGACCTTGGAGCATGAGACGGAGCTTTGTTCTGATAGCCTGGGTTGGGTGGGTGGGAAGATCCATTGCCACCCTAACTCTTCTGCTGATAAGGCTGACGGAACGGAGGAGGAGGAGGCAACCAGAACTTTTATTGCTTAGCTGCCACTTGAGTTGAAGAAGAAGATGGAGTTGCATCCCTGACTCTGTTCTTAGAAGCATCGCACTTGAGCTGAGCAGCTTCTTGCTTTAGTGCCATGTTGTAGAATTCATCGTACTCGGTCGGCTCAAAAAGCACGAGAGCTAGTTGCAAATCTTCTCTGAGGCCATCTCTGAATTGATAAAGCATGCTCTTCTCATCAGTGACGTCTTGTTTGGCGAAGCAAGCGAGCCTAAGAAACAGAATGTTGTATTGGTAAACAAACATGCTGCCTTGCTTGAGATTGCGGAACTCCTCACGCTTACTCTCAGCAACACTTTGAGGAATGTGGTGAGCTTTGAAGTCTCGGCGGAAATCATCCCAGGTAATCACACGACCTCCTCTGGAATCTTTGTATTGTTGATACCACTTAGCAGCTTGGTCTTTGAGTTGGAACGAAGAAAACTTGACAAAGTCCTCAGGCCTGACATTGCTACACTCAAAATGTTTGCAGATATCCACGAGCCAATCGTCAGCGTTTGTGGCCTCGACACAGTTACTGAAGGACTTCGGCTGGTTTGCGATGAACTGATTCATGGTAGAAAACTGAGCTTGATTGTTGCCTTGGCCTTGATTTCCTTGGTTGCGCTCTTGCAAGAGTTGCAAAAGCATCTACGTGTTGGCATTGGTGGCGGTCATGACAACTTGCCATGCCTCCGGAGGTGGAGGTGGTGCCGGAGGTTCCGGATTCTGACGTGTTGGAGGAGCCATCCTGAAGAGGTTGACATCCGTTAGCATCTTGAAAGACATATATTCAAGCTGAATCAATGGATCGAAATTGCAACATATAGCCTTAACATTCGAACAAGAATGAACAAATGAATTCCAAAGTAAATCATCACACTTCCATAAGTTGAGAAGCCACTTAGATAGAGATAGAAGAATAAATCAACAAGGTACGGATATGAGAAAATAATTGGTAAGGATTACCCAATCACAAACCAAATATCTACGGGAAGAAATACTAGCGTTACATGAATTCCCACCTATGAAACTCCCGAAACTTTCTGGTTATGCAATCAGGTGTTGGGGATACAAGGGAATCATAATATCTCACCCAAAACTAGCAAATCCTACATCCAGCTGTATCCATCCTTCAACACATAACCAAGAAACCCTCGGAAATCATTTACCTCAACCTTCGAAAAGCATCCGTTATATGAGTTATGGCGATACTCCCGAACTCCCGCCCTGGTACTGGGTGGCGTCGAGGTTATCTCACCAACAACTGCATAAAGGAGATTTTCGATGTTGGCGAACTTAGGTATTCCAGAATTGCAACGATAAAATTGTGACGACAACACCTCGGAGCTCAACTCCCTGGGACACTGCCACAACCCCTAAATTTCAGGAGGCACCAAGAACATTGTTCTCGTCACAAAACCATCGGAACGATTCCAAGATACCCGCGTGATCCTAAAAAAAATTAGTGAAATTTGAGAAGAGAAGAGTCAAAACTCTACGTCAGGAGGCCTCACCAGAGCGACGAAGGGACTGAGGAGTAAAAAGAATCCTACTCTCCGATATATAATCCTGTAAGACTCAAAACATTTTTTTCTAGACTCAACAACGGCAGCGATTCGATCAAGCAGGGGGCTCCTAAGTCGGGGAAGGCTCTGATTACCAACTTGTAACACCCACGATGCGGCTATATCTCCCACGTGTCGGAGCACGACTTAGAGGCATAACCGCATAGTAGGCATGTCGCAAGAGGGGTAATCTTTACACATCCCATGTACTGAATAAGAAAGGGATAAAGAGTTGTCTTATAATCGCCACTTCACACAATACATAAATATAGCAATACATCATCCAGAATACAATCAAGGTCTGACTATGGAACCGACATAAATAAAGACAACCCCAAATTCATAGATCCCCAATCGCCCCAACTGGGCTCCTCTACTGATCGTCTGGAAAGGAAACATAGTAACGTCTTGAATCCTCGTCGAACTCCCACTTGAGTTTGTTCGCGTCCCCTGCACTAGCACCATCGGCACCTGCATCTGGTTTTGGAAGTAATCAGTGAGTCACGGGGACTCAGAAATCTCACACCCTCGCGATCAAGACTATTTAAGCTTATGGGTAGGAAAAGGTAGTGGGGTGGATCTGCAGCAAGCACTAGCATGTATGGTGGCTAACTTACGCAAAAGAGAGAGAGAAGAGAAGCAAAGCACGGTTGAGAAGCTATAAAGATCAAGAAGTGACCCAGAAACTACTTACGTTCAAGCATAACACGAGACCGTGTTCTCTTCCCGGACTCCGCCGAAAAGAGACCATCACAACTACACACGCAGTTGATTCATTTTAATTAAGTTAAGTGTCAAGTTTTCTACAACCGGATAATAACAAATTCCCATCTGCCCCTAACCGCCGGCACGGCTTTCGAAAGTTCAAAACCCTGCAGGGGTGTCCCAACTTAGCCCATCACAAGCTCTCACGGTCAACGAAGGATATTCCTTCTAGCGGGAAGTCCCGATCAGTCTCGGAATCCCGGCTACAAGACATTTTGACAATGGTAAAACAAGACCAGCAAAGCCGCCCGATGTGCCGACAAATCCCGATAGGAGTCGCATGTATCTCATTCTCAGGGCACACCGGATAGGTCAAGCTGCGAGTAAAACCAAACCTCAAGTTTCCCCGAGGTGGCCCCACAGGTTGCCCATTTCTGACCAACACTCAGAGGAGCACTTGCCCGGGGGGGTTTAAAATAAAGATGACCCTTGAGTCTGCAGAACCCAAGGGAAGGTATATGGTGGTAGGTAGGAAAATGGTAAAAACAAGGTTGGTCCTTGCTGCGGGAGTTCTATTCAAAACAAGCTGTCAAGGGGTTCCCATAACACCCAACCGCGTAAGGAACGCAAAATCAAGGAACATAACACCGGTATGACGGAAACTAGGGCGGCAAGAGTGGAACAAAACACCGGGCATAAGGCCGAGCCTTCCACCATTTACCAAGTACATAGATGCATTAAAGTAAACAAGATATAATAATGATATCCCAACAATATCCATGTTCCAACAAGGAACAAACTCCATCTTCACCTGCAACTAGCAACGCTATAAGAGGGGCTGAGCAAAGCGGTAACATAGCCAAGCAACGGTTTGCAGGGAAAGGTGGGTTAGAGGATTGACATGGCAATATGGAAGGCATGATATAGCAAGTGGTAGGTATTGCGGCATAGCAAAAGAGCAAGCAACTAGCAAGCAAAGATAGAAGTGATTTCGAGGGTATGGTCATCTTGCCTGCAAATTTCTCCGAGTTGACGAAAGCTTGATCCTCGTAAGCATACTCAACGGGTTCCTTGATCATGTGCTCATCTCCCGGCTCTACCCAAAGCAAGAACACAAACAAAAGGACCAACAATCAATCACGGTGCAATGTGCAAGCAACATCATGCAAAACATGGCATGGCATGCGGGATGTGATATGCAATGCATATGCGTGCTTCGGAAAGGAAAGATTGAACCAGGCATCAACTTGTTAAACCAAGTGTGCCGCTGGAAATATGAGTTGATTTCGGTCGAAATCGATATAAAGATCACCGGAATGGGATGCACGGTTTGCAAATGGCAAGCAAAACAGTAATGGCACAATTCTGCGATTAACAGCACGATGCCATCTAAAATGCAACAAGAAACTAAGCTAATGCACTCCAACATAGCAACAAAGCACATGGAAGTGATCTACTAAAGATGCTTGACAAAAGATGAACACTGATCTACAGCTAAAACACACGATAGAAGGTTCAAACAAGCATGGCAAAATTGCAAAAGATATCAGCTTCACAGACTGAGTGAAAATACTAACATGTCAGGAATTAACATCAGGAAGCAATGTTTAGAGCAACATAACAACATGCTACGGGAACAGAACATAGCAATACAAGGCATGGCATGAATCTACTCAAAGCATAGAACAAAAGTCCCTTACAGACCATAAGCCAAAAAGGATCAGAAGATATGATGGCACCCATGTAAACATAGCAAGTTTCGTTAACAGATTCAGACTTAGCAGAAAACTGGTCATAGCTACTTTGCATGCTTGTGCTAGTCACCACAATGATCACAAAAATACATGGCATACACCCCTGTAAACATGGCATGGCATAGCCCAAAACACATGTAGAGCTCATGACCATATGCAGCACACAATAAATGTAGCAAAAATGACAAATGCTCATACTCTGCTAAGAATCAGCATATAACATTTTATAGCACTCTTGCATCAGTCATTTGGGAATCAAGATGGACTCAAAAAGCATGGCACAATGGAACAAAAAGAAGAGCACATCATGATGAACATTTTGATATATCATGCTTGCAAAACGGAGCTATGGTGACAGAGTTATGGCATGTTGAACAGGGCTTGAAAATAACAAAGAAGAAGACTTAGGCAAAATTTCAACCTCCAGATCTAGGGTTGACTTTGGCACGCGAACCGAGGCAGGGTCTGGATCTCTCGCCGGAGATGTGGGACGTGCTGGAGTAGACGGGGAGCTCGCCGGCGAGGTCGTGGTCGGGCGGTTCCGGCCGCGGCTCGCCGGATCCGACCGGTCACTTGCGAAGGGCGGCGGCGCGGGACGACCGGAGCCGGGTGGCTGGGAGCTCGACGCGGCGGTGGGGAGGCTCGACAAGGGTCGGCGGCGGCCGGAGTAGTCAGCGGCGAGGAGAGGAGGCGCGAGGCGGCGGCGGGCTGAGCGCTCGGGCGGCGGCGGGCGGAACGGGCCACGGGCGCCGGAGGCGGGCCCGGCAGGCTTCGGCGGGGAAGTGGGCGTGACGCGACTTGGCACTCCCTGATTGGCCTTGCGGCGACGGGCGGACGCGTCCGGCGGACGCAGACATGTCCGACGACGCGGTAGGAGCGGGGCTAGGGTTTTAGACCCGAAAATTGGATGGGGAGGACATATTTATAGGTAGGAGGAGTTTGGAGAGTCCAAATGAGGTGCGGATTTCGGCCACATGATCGTGATCGAATGGATGAGAGGATGGAGGGGGTTTGGATGGGTTATTGGGCCACTTTAGAGAGGTGTTGGGCTGCAACACACACGAGGCCTTTAAGGTTCCCCGGTTAACCGTTGGAGTATCAAACGGACTCCAAATGGCACGAACCTTGACAGGCGGTCTACCGGTGGTGTACCAAGGCCGCTTGGAAAATCTCGGTCCATTCCGAGAATGTTTAACACCCGCACACGAAAAGAGACAAAAGGGGGCGCCGGAGGACATAGGAGTGCCGGTTTGCAAAACGGACAACGGGGAAAATGCTCGGATGCATGATACGAACACGTATGCAAATGCGATGCACATGATGACATGATATGAAATGCATGACATGGACAAAATGCAAAACGGAGGCAAAACCCAACCACGAGGGAATCTCATAACTTAGAGCCGGGAACGGCAGAGTCGGAATTACAAATATGGTAAGTTACATCCGGGGCGTTACAACGATTAAGTTGATTCTTTTTGTAGATGATTAATAGATAAATTCCTCACGTCCAGAAATTTATTTTTGAATTTTTGGGGTTACAGAAGTATTCGAAACCTACAGATTACTGCAGATTGTTCTGTTTTTGACAGATTCTGTTTTTCGCGTGTTGTTTGCTTATTTTGATGAATCTATGTCTAGTATCGAAGGTTATGAACCGTAGAGAAGTTGGAATACAGTAGTTTTAACACCAATATAAATAAAGAATGAGTTCATTACAGTACCTTAAGTGGTGGTTTGTTTTCTTATACTAACGGAGCTCATGAGATTTTCTGTTTAAGTTTTGTGTTGTGAAGTTTTCAAGTTTTCAGTAAAGATTTGATGGATTATGGAATAAGGAGTGGCAAGAGCCTAAGATTGGGATGCCCAAGGCACCCCAAGGTAAAATTCAAGGAAAACCAAAAGCCTAAGCTTGGGGATACCCCGGATGGCATCCCCTCTTTCGTCTTCTTCTATCGGTAACTTTACTTGAGGCTATATTTTTATTCACCACATGATATGTGTTTTGCTTGGAGAATCTTGTATGATTTGAGCCTTTTATTTTTAGTTTACCACAATCATCCTTGCTGTACACACCTTTTGGGAGATACACACATGAATTTGAATTTGTTAGAATACTCTATGTGCTTCACTTATATCTTTTGAGCTAGATAATTTTGCTCTAGTGCTTCACTTATATCTTTTAGAGCACGGTGGTGGTTTTATTTTATAGATATTATTGATCTCTCATGCTTCAGTTATATCATTTTGAGAGTCCCTTAGAACAGCATGGTAATTTTCTTTGGTTATGAAACTAGTCCTAATATGTTAGGCATCCAAGATGGGTATGATAAAAACTATCATAGAAAGTGCATTGAATACTATGAGAAGTTTGATACTTGATAATTGTTTTGAGATATAAAGGTGGTGATATTAGAGTGTTCTAGTTGAGTAATTGTGAATTTGAGAAATACTTGTGTTGAAGTTTGCAAGTCCCGTAGCATGCACGTATGGTAACCGTTGTGTAACAAATTTGAAACATGAGGTGTTCTTTGATTATATTCCTTACGAGTAGTGGTCCGCGACGAGCGATGGTCTTTTCCTACCAATCTATCCCCCTAGGAGCATGCGCGTAGTGCTTGGTTTTTGATGACTTGTAGATTTTTTCAATAAGCATGTGAGTTCTTTATGACTAATGTTGATTCCATGGATTATATTCACTCTCACCTTCCATCATTGCTAGCCTCTTCGGTACGGTGCATTGCCCTTTCTCACCTTGAGAGTTGGTGCAAACTTCGCGGGTGCATCCAAACCCCGTGATATGATACACTCTATCACACATAAACCTCCCTATATCTTCGTCAAAACAGCCACCATACCTGCCTATTATGGCATTTCCATAGCCATTCCGAGATATATTGCCATGCAACTTTCAACCGTTTCATTTATGACACGCTTCATCATTGTCATATTGCTTTGCATGATCATGTAGTTGACATCATATTTGTGGCAAAGCCACCATGCATAATTTATCATATATGTCACTCTTGATTCATTGTCCTTCCCGGTACATCGCCAGAGGCATTCATATAGAGTCATATTTTGTTCTAATATCGAGTTGTAATCATTGAGTTGTAAATAAATAGATGTGTGATGATCATCATTAATAGAGTATTGTCCCAAATAAAAAAGAGAAAGGCAAAAAAAGGGAAGGCCCCCAAAAAAGAGAAATAAAAGGGGCAATGTTACTATCCTTTTTTCCACACTTGTGCTTCCAAGTAGCACCATGATCTTTATGATAGAGAGTCTCTTGTTTTGTCACTTTCATGTACTAGTGGGAATTTTTCATTATAGAACTTCGCTTGTATATTCCAACAATGGGCTTCCTCAAATGCCCTAGGTCTTCGTGAGCAAGCAAGTTGGATGCACACCCACTTAGTTTCTTTTTTTGAGCTTTCATACATTTATAGCTCTAGTGCATCCGTTGCATGCCAATCCCTACTCCTTGCATTGACATCAATTGTTGGGCATCTCCCTAGCCCGTTGATTAGCCTCGTCGATGTGAGACTTTCTCCTTTTTTGTCTTCTTGAAAGTGCAACTATCCCTAGGTGGTTTTGGTAATTCCTAACAACATATAGATCATTGAGCTAATACTATTTGAAAGTAAATATTTCAGGAGAGCTCAATGATTGGCATGGCATGGATTAGAAAGTGGACCCCTCAAAATGCTAAGGACAAAAGATTGGCTCAAGCCCAAAGCACAAGACTCTATATTTTACTTTTAGTGAACCAAGATCACATTGAGTCCGTAGGAAAAGCCAATACTATTGAAAGGGGATGAGGTGTTGCTTAATGAGTTACTTGCTCAAAATGCTTAGTGATATGCTCCAAAAACCCTCAACTACTTTCTCATATCCACATATGTCCCAAACCAAGAGTCAAACTCGGCCCCACCGAAATCTTCAATCCGGCGCCACCGAGTTCTCTTGACATAGCCACTGCCGCAAAACCCTAGTCACTTCGGCCTCACCGATAGGGATCTCGGTCTCACCGAGATGGAATTGCAAACTCTCCGTTTCCCTTCGTAACGTTTCGGTCTAACCGAGATGAGCGATCGGTCCAACCGAGATTGCAATGCAAACTCTCTATTTCCCTTTCGTAACGTTTCGGTCTAACCGAGATGAGCGAATCGGTCCCATCGAGTTTGCCTGACCAACTCTCTATTTGTCTATTACCAAAATTAGTCCCACCGAGTTTTAGTAATCAGTCTAACCGAGATTACATTATGCCCTAACCCTAATGGAATTGGTCCCACCGAGTTGACATGTCTGTCCCACCGAAATGCCTAACGGTCACATTATGAACCAAATCGGTTTGACCGAGTCTTATGATTCGGTCCCACCGAGTTTGGTGATTTTTGTGTAATGGTTAGATTTTGTGTGGAGGCTATATATACCCCTCCACCCACTCTTCATTCGAGGAGAGAGCCATCAGAAATTCCTACACTTCCAACATAGATTTTCTGAGAGAGAACCACCTACACTTGTGTTGAGGTCAAGATATTCCATTCCAACCACATAAATATTGATCTCTAGCCTTTCTCAAGTTTCTTTCCACTCAAATTATCTTTCTACCAAATCCAATCCTATGAGAGAGAGTTGAGTGTTGGGGAGACTATCATTTGAAGCACAAGAGCAAGGAGTTCATCATCAACACACCATCTATTACCTTTTGGAGAGTGGTGTCTCCTAGATTGGTTAGGTGTCACTTGGGAGCCTCCATCAAGATTGTGGAGTTGAACCAAGGAGTTTGTACGGGAAAGGACATCCCCTACTTCGTGAAGATCTACCCTAGTGAGGCAAGTCCTTCGTGGGCGATGGCCAATGGTGGGATAGACAATGTTGCTTCTTTGTGGACCCTTCATGGGTGGAGCCCTCTGTGGACTCGCGCAACCGTTACCCTTCATGGGTTGAAGTCTCCATCAACGTGGATGTACGATAGCACCACCTATTGGAACCATGCCAAAAATCTCTGTGTCTACATTCCGTTTGCTCCCTCCAAACTCCTCTCGTTACCTTTATATGCAGTTGTTTTACATTCTGCTACTATACTCTTAGAATTGCATCTGTAGGTTGATTACTTCTTTGTGCTAAATTCCTAAAATCTGCCAAGACTTAAAAGTGGGAAAAGTCTAGATTTTTATTTGGTCAAGTAGTCTAATCACCCCCCTCTAGACATACTTTCGATCCTACAAGTGGTATCAGAGCTTTGGTCTCCATTTGCCTTGATTTCCATAACTTTTGGTGATCATAGCCTTGGTTTCACAACGTAGGAGAGTATGGCGTCTAGTGAGGGAAATTACCATCGTAGAGGTCCTTACTTTGATGGTACTAATTTTTCTAGTTGGAAGCATAAGATGAAAATATATATTCTTGGACATAACCCCGCCATTTGGTCTATTGTGTGTATTGGCTTGCAAGGTGAATTCTTTGATGGGAGAGAACCGAACCGTGAAGCTAGCGCGGAAGAGTTGAAGATGCTGCAATACAATGCTCAAGCTTGTGATATTCTCTTCAACGGATTGTGCCCCGAAGAATTCAAAAAAATCAGCCGTCTTGAGAATGCAAAGGAAATTTGGGATACTTTGATTGATATGCACAAAGGTACCGACTCCGTCAAGGGATCCAAATTGGATGTGCTTCAAGGTCAACTTGACAAGTTCAAAATGAAGGATGGTGAAGGTGTCGCCGAAATGTACTCTAGGCTTGCTCTCATCACAAATGAAATTGTCGGCTTAGGAAGTGAAGAGATGACCGATAGGTTCATCATCAAGAATATCCTAAGAGCCTTGGTTGGAAAATATGATACCGTATGCACATTGATCCAAATGATGCCCAATTACAAAGATCTCAAGCCAACAAAAGTCATTGGAAGGATTGTTGCTCATGAGATGTCACTCAAGGATAAGGAAGAGCTTCACAATAAGTCTAGTGGTGCTTACAAAGCCTCATGTGATAGTCCCACATCATCAAGTGAGAAACAAACCTTCAACGAAGAATTGAGCCTAATGGTGAAGAACTTCAATAGGTTTTACAAGAGTAGAAGCAAGGAAAGAAGTTCCAAGTCAAGGTCCTACAATGACAAAAGATCTTCTCGTTGTGAGCAAAATTGCTACAATTGTGGAAGACCCAGACACTATTCCAATGAGTGTATGGCTCCCTACAAAAGAAGAGAAGATTCTCCTAAAAGAAGAAGTAGAAGAGAAGAATCACCACCAAGAGAGAGAAGGAGTAGAGATGAACGTTATGAATGAAGAACACCACGGAGAAGCAAGGATTCGGGAAGGAAGGACAAGTCATCAAAGATCTACACAAGACGAAGACATCAAGCTCATATGGGCGAATGGGTATACGGCTCCGACTCCGGCGATCACTCCAAGAGAAGTTATCACTCCGACTCCGAATATACTCAAGATGAAGGTATTGCCGGTCTAGCACTTGTGTCAACCAACTCCTGCGACATATTTGACTCACCAAATGAAGGGATTGGAAGATGCTTCTTGGCTAAAGGCCCAAAGGTATCACACCCCGAGTATGTTGATTTCAATAGTGATGAAGATGATTTGCTAGGTGATGATGATTTACTTGTTGACAACTCTAGTTATGAACACTATGATGAACTTGCTATTAATCATGCTAATCAAGATAAAACGAATGACAATGATAAGAAGGAGATTGAGAGTCTAACTAAAGAACTAAACACTCTTAAGTTAGCTCATGAAACTACCTTGGAAGATCATCGAGAACTTTTAAAGACTCATGAAAAGCTACATTTTGAAAAGCTCAATCTTGAGCAAGAACATGAGTTCTTAAAAGGAATCAGTGATGATCTTCGCAAGAAAAGTTCTTACATTGCCAAGCGTTTACTCTTGTCTACTTACGTGCCACAAGTTAAATCTGGCAATAAGAACAAGAAAGATTCTTCTTCTAGTAGTAACAACAATCATGCTAAATCCAAAGTTGTTGCTTCTAGTAGTTCTCTTGATTCCACTAATGATTCTCTTAGACAAGTTACACTTGAGCAAGAAAATAGCTTATTGAAGGGAATTATAGAGAAAGGTGTTTACAAGAGCCTTGCCGGAAGTAAGCAATTTGAGGAAATTGTACGCAAGCAAGGAAGGCACCGGAAGAATCAAGGTGTTGGTTTTGAATGAAAGTTCAATGCCAATGGAGTTGAGTGGGAAGAAGATCAATACCCCAAGACGAATTTTGTTCCTCAACAAGAGAAGTATGATCCTACTTCTTTCCAAGGAACTCAAGCTCAAGATGATCTTCCACCACAAGACCACAAGCTAAAAGGCAAGGACAAGCTTCAAGAGGAGATTGATGCATTTGAAGAAGCACCTAAGGCCTTGGTCAAGTGGGTTCCTAAGATGGTGTGGATCCCTAAAGTACTTCATAAAGTACAACTACAACTCCAAGGATTCCCATCAAGATGGTGTGGATCCCTAAGAAGAAGAACTAGAGAGTTCTTGAGGGTGACTCCGCCAACATACTTCACTCTTATTATCTTGGCAAGGACAAGTTCAAACAACTTCCATATCTTGCACTAGTTCAAGGAGTCACAAACCCTCTTGTTGGTAAGACAAGGGACAAGGTAACCTAATGCTTTCATGGACATCATCCTATGTGAACATCACTCTATGTCTATGGATATCCTTGTTTGTTCCTTATGGGACTAACCCGTGTAGGTATTGAAAGTGCAACTCACTCCAAAAGATTGCTTAGAATGATCTACATCAACATTGAGCATCTACATCTTAAACACCTACATGAAGTCATCATCGACAAAATCCAAGGTTAGTTCATCCCTCCTAGGGGGGATATCACATCTAGGGGGAGCTTTACTCTAATCAATTGAGCTAAAGCAACTCTAATGATGTGAGAACAACAATGCTTTATGTAAAAGTGGCAACCCCACTTGTGCTTAAACGATGAGTATGACATATGATCAAATGTTCTCATTTGACTCCTAAGTCAATATACTCATATATAGATGACCTAGTCATCGCCAAATTGCTTGATAGATGCTAGAGTGATTGTGAATGCTTTGTCACATATTTCATTTGTCATTTTATTGTGTGAGCATGTTGGATGCATATTTTACTCATTCGAGGACATCCATTTGTTGCTTTGATTGTTTGGCTTTTTTCTCTTTTGCCAAATGGATGGACGAGAATGCCTAAGAACATCCTCTAGCTATCTATGCTTTTCTCGTCTCAAACTCTATTCATGCTACATCACAAAGTTTGATCAAGTCATATTCGAACCACTTTGTGTGAGGAGCACTCGGAGTCCCCGATTCGTCATAGACTTAAACTTCCAAGACCTCTTTGTGAATCTCGGTATGACCGAGTCATCCTTTTCGGTCACACCGAGATCACTAAGTTGATCTAGGTTTTAAATCTCGGTGCAACCGATTTGAACTGTTCGGTCACACTGAGTTGCAGCAACCGCTTGCGATTCTTAATCTCTTGCCACCGAGTTGTTCCACTCGGTCACACCGACAGGGTCGGGATATATAAACCCACGGGTGAGATTTTGGAAATTTCTTCAAAACCTCTCAGCCCGCGCGTGTCCTGCTCTGCCGCCTTGGGTCTCCGGATCGTCCTCTCACCACCAGTGACCTCCCGCTGCTGGTTTCCATCACCGTCAATGGATTTCTGCCCCTCCATTGCCGCCGTAGCGAACTCCGCCGAATTAGGGTATGAGTTCAATCTTTTGTGCTATTCCTTTAACTCCGATTCATATCACATTACTTTTCCATGTTCATGACCATGTATGCATTCAATCTATCCACTGAAAACATCCTCTAGATTAGATTGGATTTGAAAATTTAGGGTTAGGTCTCTGCCGAACTCATCTCGGACCGACCGAATTGTAGAAATCGGTCTCACCGATTTGGCTTAGGCCATTGTAGTTGCACTGTTGGTCTGACCGAAAAATGCAAATCGGTGTGACCGAGTTCGATTCTTTGTGAAACCCTAGCAGTCTCGGTGCCATTGAACTATGACTCGGTCTGATCGAGTTCACTAGTTTAGGTTCCAAAAGCTGCTTCGGTGTCACCGAGTTTACAAATCGGTAGCTTCAAAATGCTTTCTGTGAAGAACTAAAACTAAGTTTTTGAGTCATCCTTTTTGCAAAAACTCTACACTTTGTGATGCTCATCCACTCTACCTCGTCTATATCCATTCACAGGGTTTACTGTCAGTAAGTTTGCAGAGATGTCTGACCAGAGCGACAGCCAGAACAAGTCAGAGGAACAGGTGCAATTGAGTGAGGGCACTAGTCCCTCTAGCACTTCTGATGATGGCAACAGGAGAACACCAAGGAACTTGCCCAAAGTAGCCACCAAGACAAGGAAGAAGAAAACCTCAGATTCTGAAGACGAGGATTATGTGGCTGTTGAGGAGGAAGTCAGCTCCAAGAAGAAGGTGCTGAAGAAGGAGTACGGCACAGTTGCATCAACTAAGCCTGGCTTGCACAAGAAGGCCCCTGCCAAGAGGGTGCCAACTTTAAAGGTGAGAGCCTCAACTGCTGAAACCTCCAAGCCAACAGAAGATGTTGTTGGAGAAGGAAAGAAAAGGAAGGAAAGGGTCAAGAAGACCACTGCCAGAGTGCTTGGTAGATCATCCATCATGAGAGATCCAGAAGAAGAGGAGGAAGAAGAGGATGCTGCACCAGCTCCCAAGTCTTAGAAGCTTATGGGAGATGCAATTAAGTCAGGGGATACTCCATCTAATCCCAAATCTGCTCCCAAGGCTGCTGCTCAGAAACCCCCAAAGCCCAAGAGGAACACCAGGAGTATACCTGCTGAGGAGAAGAACAAGGCCCCAGTGCCTGAAGCTGAAGAAGAGGAAGATGATTCTCTTGTTTTCAGGAAGTTGAAGCCCAAAATTCCGGACCACAATGTTGCTCATCCAGTCGCTGAGGACATGCACATCAGGAAAGATGCATGACTAAGATTGTGGAGATAGTCTGATCCCTATGCTGTTAGGAGGAGGACTGTAGTTGACTACAGGTTCCATACAAAGGAACAACAAGACTTCTATGAGACAATTTTTCTTGACAAGAAGCCCATTGTATGTGACATGAAATGGATCGATTGGGAATACATCCAGGAAAATGAAGATCACTTCCTTGGAGTGTATGACAGCTTTAAGGCTTGTGGAGTAGATGAATTCGTTGGACAAAAGCTCATCAAATGGAATGATGAGTTGATCTTGCAGTTTTACTCCACTGCCCACTTCTATCCAGATGGGAGGATAGTATGGATGTCTGGGGGTACCAGGTACCAGTCCACAGACAAAGACTGGTCCAAGCTAATCAATGCCCCCGAAGAACATGAAGATGACTTGGATGTGTATGCCACCAAGAAGAAAGACCACAACTCAATGGCGAACATGTACAAAGAGATCCCTGATAAGGCTTTGGAAACTCACAAGCTTGGATCCGTGCATTTCTTGTTGTTTGGTATGCCTACCATCAACTAAATATTAAGGCACACATTGCTACCCATGTCAGGAGATCACAAGATGATCAGAGGACACTCCATCAACATGCTGCAAATTTTTGATGTTCCCAGAAGTTCAAAGTTATGAGATTGATTGTAGAAACGATCAAGAGGACTGCTGCTGATCAAAAGAGGAGTTGTGGGTATGCTCCACATATTCAGGAGCTCATCAATTCTAAGATGGGCACGGGAACTTATTTGCTGGACAAGGAGTATCTACCCCTACATCCCGAGTTTGAAGACAACACTGTTGTGATGAATGAGGAGGAACCATCATCAGCTCAAGTCTAGGAGAAGAGAGCCGGGCTGAGAAAGCTGCCCAGATGCCAAGTGTGGAAGAGGCATCTCGAGTCTTCCTAAAAAGCAAGCAAGATCAGTTAGGCTATCTGATTCAAGCTACACTGAGGATTGAGAAGGGCTTGGCCACCCTGACTCAGAATCAGCAGAGCCTGGAGAGTATTGTCGAGACAAAATTCTATGATCTTGATCTGAAGGTGACTGAGATTCAGACTGCAGTTGAGCAGCTTCAGGAGGAAGCAGAGGAGAGGAGAGGAAAGGCAACTACTGATGCTTTTCAGCGTGTGCCACGAGGTCCAAGGTCTGCTGCAGTGCCAGTTTCAGATGCTAGAGCTTCAGTGTCAGCACCAGCAGCTACAACTCTAGTGCCACCTCCAGCACCCACTCCCTCAGCTCCAATTACATCATTGGAAGCCTTCGTCCTTGGAGTTTTTTTCACTAGTAGAAAAAGGGTCAAATGTGAAGCACATTAGTGTCGGTTTGAATTTGAGCCGGCACTAATGTGTCCATTAGTGTTCATTAGTACTGGTTCGTGGCGAACCTTTAGCACCGGTTCGTGCCACAAACCAGTACTAAAGTGAGTGGTGGCAGGATGTTGTCAGTCCGGGGCCCCTCCAGCACCTTTAGTACCGGGTCGTATCACAAACCGGTACTAAAGGTTGTCCTACATACACCCTTCGTCCACCCGAGCTCGCTCTGTTCTTCCCCTTTCCCCTCTCCTCTCTGTTCTTTCCCTCTCCCTCTCAAGCTCATCACACATTTTGCCCAAAATTTGTCAAGATTTGAAGGCCCCCATCCATTCAAATGATCACAAAGTTTAGCAACTTTGTCCTTTCATCTCTCATTGCTAGATTAGCTCGTGCAATGCTATATATAGTGATTGATTTTTGAGTTTAGTAATTTGGGAGGAATTATATATATGTGCTAGTATTTGATTTATATGCAATTTGAGGTCAAAAATAACACTTAGTTTGCATATGTAGGTGTGGTTTACTTAGTGCCTTCTAAATATCCGTCGTCACCACCGTCGATCGCCCGCAACGTCCCGTCGCCGGCACCACCTTGTGGTGAGCCTCTTGTTCATGAATTTTTTATATAAAAAAATGATGTTTGTGTGATTTGGATATATAGTTACTCGTATAATTATCTTACCCATATGTTATTTGTTATACATAGTGCCATGGTTTTGATATCCGTCCCCATCGGCCCTCGTCCGGGTTATGATTCGGATGTGGTATATTCTCTTTTAAAACTATTTGTTGCATTTCGTGTTTATGAAAAATTATGCCCATCAAGTTGACATAGATATTTGTATGTAGGAGGTAGTTGAACCGGAAATTCCAACCGACCCTATTGTTGAGAGGTTAAATTTAGTTGAAAGAGAAAACGAGGATTTGAAGGAAAAATTGAAAAGAATTGAGGGGGAGAAGATGGAATTGGAGTTGCATGTTGCCGATGTCGTCGTTGATCACAAGATTACGATGGAGAAAATGCGCTTGAAGATTAGAAAGATTAGAAAATATGCCATTCATAGTGAGGCTTGGTATCATTATGCTGTTGGATCAATTGTTACCTTAGTTGCGATCTTGATCGCATTTGTTGTTGCATTTAAATTCTTTAGCTGGAGAGTTATTTGTTTGTTGCATTTAAGTGTTGTATGAACTTTATGTATGAACTTTATGTATTGTATTAATTTGGTGTTTTCGGTGCTGTGTATTGAAGATGAGCCGGCAATGGATGTACGATGACCGATGCTCTCCCGAGTTCATTAATGGCGTGCATACTGTTCTGCTTGCAGCTGAGGCAAACAAGCGGGCGGATGGTTTTATGCCTTATCCATGTGCTGGCTGTAAGAATGGTCACAATTACTCTACGTCAAGAACCATTCACGTCCACCTGTTTGAGTCCGGTTTCATGCCCCACTATAATGTTTGGACCAAGCACGGAGAAAGAGGGGTTATGATGGAAGACAATGAAGAAGAAGAGGACGGCGACAGCTATCCTGGCCATGGGTTCCCTTAATACGATGATACAACAATGAGGGAAGAAGCTGAGCCGATAATGCGGGAAGAAGCTGAAGAAGAGGCATCAGATGAGCCCGTTGATGATCTAGGTCGGGCCATTGCCGATGCAAAGAGAAACTGCGCAAGTGATTTGGAGAAGAAGAAGTTGCAGCGCATGTTAGAGGATCACAAAAAATTGTTGTACCCGAATTGCGTAGGTGACAAGAAAAAGCTGGGCACCACACTGGAATTGCTGCAATGGAAGGCAGAGAATGGTGTATCTAACAAGGGATTTGGAAAGTTGCTACTAATGATAAAGAATATGATTCCAAAGGACAACGAATTGCCCGAGAGTACGTACAAAGCAAAGAAGGCTGTCTGCCCTCTAGGGTTAGAGGTGCAGAAGATACATGCATGCCCTAATGATTGCATCCTCTACCGCGGTGAGTACGAGGATTTGAACGCTTGCCCGGTATGCGGTGCATTGCGCTATAAGATCAGCCGCGATGACCCTGGTGATGTCGAGGGCGAGCGCCCCAGGAAGAAGATTCCTACCAAGGTGATGTGGTATGCTCCTATAATACCACAGTTGAAACGTTTGTTCCAAAACAAAGAGCATGCCAAGGCGATGCTATGGCACAGATAAGACCGTAAGAAAGACGGAAAGCTGAGAGTACCCGTTGACGGGTCGCAGTGGAGAAAAATCGAGAGAAAGTACGGGAAGTAGTTTGCAGATGACGCAAGGAACGTATGGTTTGGTCTAAGCGCAGATGGCATTAATCCTTTTGGGGAGCAGAGCAGCAACCATAGCACCTGGCCTGTGACTCTATGTTTGTATAACCTTCCTCCTTGGTTATGCATGAAGCGGAAGTTCATTATGATGCTAGTGCTCATCCAAGGCCCTAAGCAACCCGGCAACGATATTGATGTGTACCTAAGGCCATTAGTTGAAGAACTCTTACAACTGTGGAATGGAACAGGTGTACGTGCGTGGGATGAGCACATGGGGGAAGAATTTTACCTAAAGGCATTCCTGTTTGTGACCATCAATGATTGGCTTGCTCTCAGTAACCTTTCAGGACAGACAAACAAGGGATACCGCGCATGCACGCGTTGTTTGGACGATACCAATAGTATATATTTGGCTAATTGTAAGAAGAATGTGTACCTGGGACATCGTCGAGTTCTTCCGAGCAGGCATTCCGTAAGAAAGAAAGGTAAGCATTTCGAAGGTGAGGCGGATCACCGGACGAAGCCTCGCCATCGTACTGGAAAGAATCGGCGTGACCTAGAGGTCCACTCTGCAATCGGCGTGATGCACATGACAAAGAATCTTTGCGTGACCCTGCTTGGCTTCTTGGGTGTGTATGGGAAGACAAATGATACACCTGAGGCACGGGAGGACCAGCAACATATGCACGGAAAAGATGGCATACATCAGGGTCATGCCAGCTACGCTCTTACCAAAGAAGAGAAGGAAATCTTTTTTGAATGTCTGCTCAGTATTAAGGTACTGTCTGGCTTCTCGTCGAATATAAAGGGAATAATAAACATGGCAGAGAAAAATTTCCAAAACCTAAAGTCTCATGACTGCCACGTGATTATGATGCAACTGCTTCCGGTTGCATTGAGGGGGCTTCTACCAGAAAACGTTCGATTAGCCATTGTGAAGCTATGTGCATTCCTCAATGCAATCTCTCAGAAGGTAATCGATCCAGAAATCATACCAAGGTTAGAGAATGATTTGGTGCAATGTCTTGTCAGTTTCGAGTTGGTGTTCCCACCATCCTTCTTCAACATCATGACGCATGTCCTAGTTCACCTATGCGAAGAGATTAACATTTTGGGTCCTGTATTTCTACACAATATGTTCCCCTTTGCTAGGTTCATGGGAGTCTTAAAGAAATATGTTCATAACCGTGTTAGGCCAGAAGAAAGCATCTCCAAGGGCCATGAAAATGAGGAGGTCATTGAGTTTTGTATTGACTTTATTCCTGACCTTAAGCCGATTGGTGTTCCTGAATCGCGGCATAAGGGCAGACTGGATGGAAAAGGCATGCTAGGAGGGGATCAAATAATATGTATGGACGGACATTCTCTAACTGAAGCACACTACACAGTTCTACAGAATTCCGCCTTGGTGGCTCCGTATATGGACGAACACAAGAATTTTCTATGCCCCAAACACCCGGAGTAGTCTGATGACTGGATTACATGTGAACAAACCAGGAGTTTCGCCGGCTGGTTGAAGACACGTACCATGCATGACGCCTCTATTGAAGATGACCTGTACTCGCTATCCCTGTTACCATCTTCGAATATAATGACTTTCAAAGGGTACGAGATAAATGGTAATACATTTTACATGATCGCCCAAGATAAGAAGAGCACCAACCAAAAGAGTGGTGTCCGCTTTGATGCAACAACCAAGACGGGGAAGGAAACATAATATGGTTACATAGAGGAGATATGGGAACTTGACTATGGACGTGGTTTGAAGGTCCCTTTGTTTCGGTGCAAATGGGTCAATATGACACGAGGCGGGGTAATGGAAGACCGGCAGTATGGAATGACAACAGTGGATCTCAACAATCTTGCGTATGCAGACGAACCATTCGTCCTAGCTAATGATGTGGCACAGGTTTTCTATGTGAAGGATATGTCTACCAAGCCGAGAAAAAGAAAAGATAAGGAAGCGAATGCATCATACGACGAGCCAAAGCGCCACATAGTTCTTTCTGGGAAAAGAAACATCATGGGAGTGGATGACAAGACAAACATGTCAGAAGATTATGAAAAGTTTGATGAAATTGCTCCATTCACAGTGAATATTGACCCAAGCATCCAGTTAAATGATGAAGATTTTCCATGGCTACGGCGCAAAGGGACACACGCGAAGAAAAAGTTTCACACCCAAAGATCTGGGATGTGATCGGCTTCACTATCATCACTTTCTTCTGTGTTTCACACCCAGGAGGGAATCTCTTTAATAGTTAGGGTACTTATGTGTTTTGGCATTTGAAACGCAAAGAAATTTTATGTGCAAACAAATTCCTTCATGCATTTACTAATTTTTTCAGCTAAATGACCCTGAAATTGAAAAGCATTTCAAATGAACTTAGAAAAGGTTGAAAGTTGGCATGGTATCATAATTTCACCCACATAGCATGTGCAAAAAAGTAGAGAGGGTTACCGCAAAAATTAGATGCACTTCGTGTACAAAATGGAGAATCTCTTTCGAAGTATCAGGGTTTCTACCGAAAACTCATCCGTTACAAAGGCATTCCATTTTTTAAATAACCTAAGCATTACCAGATTGAATATAATGATAAAACACACTAATATTAAACATAAGAAAAAAGAATCACTGAAAAATCTATTTTCAAAATTAAGTTATTCACAAACTAGTGATTCACACAAATTTCAAATAATTAAAAATTTAAACTATTCAAATTTGTAAACTACCGACACTAACAGAAAGTTTGTAATTTTTTGTACCTAAAGAAAAAATATTCATAAAGAAACTCTAAATATAGCAAAAACCAACTCAAAAATAAATGAAACAAAAATAAATAAAGCAAGAAAAAATAAAGCAAAAAAGCCCGCCTACTGCGCCACAACGGCCTGCATACGACTAGAAACCCAACCTGTTGTTGGGACAGGATGCAGGCCCTCAAAGGCCTAGTAGGCCCATAGGGCAGCACAGAACATTTAGGCCCAGTAGGCTTGCTTTGGAGAGGAGCTCGAGAGAGCTACCGCACTGGGGCTTATAAACCAGTGCGGACGCCCCTCGGCTAGCGAGGTGGGACTAAACATGACGCACCGCACCTGCGCCAGCGCACCCCCTTTAGTACCGGGTGATGGCTCGAACCAGTACTAAAGGGGGGGTCTTTAGTACCGGTTGGAGCCAGCACCCGGTACTAAAGGGGTGCCGTTCCCGCCGCTTGGCCTGGCCAAAACAGACCTTTAGTACCGGTTGGTGGCTTCAACCGGTACTAAAGGTTGTTCTATATAAGAAAACACTTCAAATATTTGTCAGTTTCTCATCTCTCCCTCTGCTTCTTTCTCCTCTGCCCCGTCGCCACCGCCCCTCGCCGCCGCCCCTCGTCGCCGTCCTCGTCGCCGTCCCCGTCGCCGCGCCGCGCCCCGTCGCCACGCCCCGCCCTTTCCTCCCGTCGTCCCCGCCCGGCCCGTCCCCATCCCCGTCGTCACCGCCCGTCTCCGTCCCCGTCGCCGCCCCCCGTCGTCGCGCCTCGCCGGTGAGCTCCTGCCCCAGCCGCACACACACACACACACTATGTTATAGAAATATTAGTTATATAGAAATGTTTTTTAGTTATAGAAATATTAGAAATGTTAGTTATATAGAAATGTTAGTTATATATAGAAATGTTAGTTATATAGAAATGTTTTTTAGTTGTAGAAATATTAGAAATGTTAGTTTTAGTTATAGAAGTATTAGAAATGTTAGTTTTAGTTATAAAATTTAGAATTTGCATATATGAAATCACAATGCATCATTTAAAAAATGTTACTTTACTTTTGCGGCACATAGTATTTGTTGTCGATGATGCCCGGGCCGCATCCTCGCCGTCGACCAGTTCGCGACGACATCATGCTTCAGAGGACCCATGTCCGGGACTGGGCTCCGCCGGGCTGGCACTGGGAGGTGCTACCTTCAGGGGCGCGACGCTTGGTGAGGAACCCGGCCCCGGGTCCTGTCGTCAACCCTGATCTCCTTTGGTGGCGTTCGTGTGGTCCACTTTTGGTGCGGAGGGAGCCGGCCCCGCCGGAGGTGGTACGTCGTCGTGTCAGGGAGGAGGACTAGCACGTCCATCGCTACATGGCTGCTATGGACGTCAGGTTCTCCAATACCTGGCAGGTTCTTTGGGGAGATCACCCGAGCTATGATCCAGTGATGGTTCCTTCACTTTGGTTGTCCACCGCCTAGATTACTCTCTAGTATTCGATCTTTATTAGCTAGCTAGCTAGCTAGTGATGTATTCAATATATAATATTCGAGATTATATATATTATTCGAGACGATGTATTCAAGATTATATCTATTATTCGAGACGACGTATTCGAGATTATATTCGATGATGCTTATTATGTACTATGATTGATTCAGTTTTTCCTTATTAATTGATTGCATCCATGCATTGTAATTTGAATATATTTCTTTTGGATTAGTTAAATAAAACCTATGGCGGACAATACCGGCAGAGAGGGAGAAGAGGCCCTGTTCAATATCATACGCAATCCTCGTGGGCCAGATGATGATCAGAATGAAGAAGATTATGACGGCTCTGAATATCTAAACAACACCGGGGAGGGTGATATGATATTCGATCGCGACGACTGAATTGATGAAGTCATCAACTATGAACATGATGAAGAAAATGTTGATCTTGAAGCAACAAAGACCGGCGAGGTATATTTATATAAGCAGGCATCTGGTGATCATCACATGTTTTAAATGACTTGAAGATATATATTAACGAATTGATCTTTCTTCTTTCAGCCATCCAGATTGGGCAAATCTTCAGGCAACAGGACAGTACGAGGCCCGAACAAAAAGTTGAAGGAGGGCGTAAAGTACAATATCGAGGCCATCAAACCTAATGGCGAACCATTAGCGCCTAAGAAGATTGCGGACAAGTTCATTCGTCAGTGCGGAGTTCTTGTGAAGGACCAACTCCTGATCTCCCTTCAAGAATGGAGAGAGCCAGCAAAGCCACGTCCAGATCTTACTTTTGTCGACTATAGACAAAAACTTCTGCTTTAGGAAATGTTCATGGAACATTTCACCCTACCAGATCATTTCATAGATGCAGATGTGGAGAAAGTCAAGGACACTGCTCTTAGGAAGATGGTGGTTGCATTCAACAACCACAAGAATCGTGTATGGGACCAGTGCGTCAAGGGAGGAAAGAAGACTCCAGTATTCAAGGGAACACTAGAGAAGCAAAGTGCTCATTGGGACGATTCCGTGAAATTCAAGGAATCGGAATTATCTAAGGAACGGTCGAGAATAAACAAGGCCAATGCCGCAAAAAGGGATAAGTTCCATAAATTGGGGCCAGGTGGCTACGCGGTGGGAAAGCCTAAGTGGGATAAGTCTGAGAAAGAGATGGAGGATGCAAGTGTCACTCCAGAAACATTAAGCTGGCCCCCCAGGTGCAGGACTTGGTTCTATGCGCATGGGGGGGAGTTGCACCCGAAGACAGGGAAAGTTTCGAAGAAGGCATGTCTGGACGGAGCCGAAGATAAGCTACTTGTTGCAATAGAAGAGGCTCGATCGGGGTGTTCGATCCCAACAAAGAGAACGATGAGCTTATGTGTGCCCTGGGAAATCCTGAACACCCGGGAAGAACACGAGGCAAGGACATTATTCCGTGGTATGAGGGGTTTTCGGACTGGAACGCCGACTACAGAAACCGTGCGAGAAAGAAGATTGTGGAGGAGAAGAAGAGGAAGATGGAGGAGGAGCAGAGGAAGCTGGACTATGAACGCCTTCAAGGCCTAGAATCAGGGCACGCGGACTTGGCAGTCAAATTCCAGCGGCAGCAGGAGCAGATCGACTCACTTAGCCAGCAAAGGGGGTCTCAGCAGCTGTAGCAGCTAGCGGATGATCCAGCATTGGATAGCACCATCCCATCCATGCCGAGAAGTAGCGTGGGTTCCGCCCCGGGCGACGCATTACTGGATAGCTACCAAGTGGATGACATCATGGAGAACACTAACTGCGAGCTACACTTCAAAATGAAGAACATATCCATGAAGGTGGCGGACGCCGTTGCTTTTACAAATCCCCCTGAGGCAACCTTCCATTGCAACCCGATTCCAGCAAGCTATGCTCGTGTCTTGGTTGATGAGGTGGTGGACCAATATTCGGGGCTAGAGCTTGACATTCCTAGAGGTGACGAGGAGCACACACTGGGAGAGGCCAACCATCGTATCATCCTATGGAGAAAGGATTGCATCATCTTTCGAAGGCCACCGACATCGCGTCATCCGACTCCTCGTTGAAGTCCGCCACCGAGTCAGCAGACTCCCGCTCCTCCAAGTCCACCAACGCGTCAGGCCACTCCTCCTCCAACTCCGGCACAGCTTCAGGCCACTCCTCCTCCTCCAAGTCCAGCGAAGCATAAGCCCACTCCTCCTCCAAGTCCGGCACAGCTTCAGGCCACTCCTCCTCCTCCAACTCAGCCACGTCAGCCGTCTTCGCCGCCTCAGCAATCACGGAAGAGAGCCGCCTCAGGTATGGTGCGTAGCGGTACAAGTCGAGGTAGTACTGGAGGTACAGGCGGAGGCAAGCGATTTCAATATGGTCCAAGCAGCCTCGCGCCTCTTCCGCAGAGGCCTTACGACAAGTCTGAGGAGGAAAACGCAGCCTTATCGAAGGCCAAGGTGGAAGCCCATTTTGCACCGAAACCGCCACCGCCGCCAAGGGAGAAAGTGCCTCAGGAAAAGATTGAACACTTCATTCGTATGGCTAGAGCACCAGCTCCCAAGCCTGTTGACACAGACTATGAGCACCACCTCAGGAAGTTAAATCGAGCACGTCTACAGAGAGAGGCGAGCTCGAGCTCGAGCAAATCAGCTGGCAAAAGGAGCGGTAAAACCGTTCCCCAGCTGGGAGAACAGGCGGTGCAATCAATCCCCCCGCTTGTTGTGCCAACAACACATGAGAGTATGCGTGCCCAATATTATTGTGGGCAAATCGTTAACGTTCCCTGGCTGGGCGATGTGGTAATAACCGAGGAGCATATTGAGCAGGCTAAAAGGCTCATGATCACTGTTGGAAAACTCCTCGATATCGAGCTCATGTCTCTGATTAGAGAGGAGGAAATAAAACGGAAATATGTCTGGCCAACATTTGGTCGAGCCAGACGAGGTCAAGAAGCTCCCAACGAGAACGTATGAATTGCATCAATGGTACATGGACATTACCAAGATTTCCAATCAAGAGTCCCACATGGTGAATGTCAAGAAGGATCATTACTACCATGAGAAAGTTGTGTCCATTGAGTATTCAGAACTATTTCAGTTATACAATCAAGACGCACTCGACAAATCTATCGTCAGTTTCTATTGTCTGTAAGTGATTTCTTTCTGTAATTTAAGTCTCAAGCTACCTGTAGTGATCATTTTGATCAATCATTACTTGTAATTATCCTCACTGTATTCTTTTCTGTGGTATTATGCAGGATGAAGATTTATGAAATAAAAAAGGGTGGGCGCTATGGCATTGGGTTCATTGACCCAAATACCATTAATGAATACACATGGAAATTAGATCCATATTATGAAAAAAGTGTAGAGGAAAGCATGCTAGAGTTCTTCAAGTGCCTCAATACCAATGAAGATATACTACTTCCTTACAACTTCGAGTGAGTCACACTATCTTGTACTACAAATTATGTTTTTGCCTACTAGCTAGCTACATGCTTTTGCTTACATATGCCCGCTTAATTAATACATGCAAACGTGTGTGCATGCAGATTTCACTAGATCTTGTTAATCATTAAAGTTGATGAAGGAACAGTTGAAATACTGGACTCGCTACTTAAAAAAGCAAGTGACTACACCATCTTGTTTGGGATAGTCAACAGGTAATTTCAATCATTATTAACTATATCTCGGCCTATTTAGTTCGTCATTTCCTGATATGAACTATTTAATAACCCCTTTATTCATTTACTTTGTCAGCGAGCAGGGCTTGGGAAAAGTTCATCAGCGTCACTCCAGGCCAATGGAATCGAAAGCTGAAATGGTATCGACCCAAGGTAAGTAATTAAGTAGTACTAGCTAGCTAGCTGCCATCTCTTTAATTATCATGCTTGATTAATTATTATCTGATCAAATTCCATTCCCGTAAAGGCCCTGAAGCAGGCGCCGGGGAATAATTTGTGTGCATACTACGTTTGCGAGAACATTCGCATGATGGCGTCTGAAAGGAGCAGATCTCAAAGACAGGAGTGGGTACGTTTGTCAGAACACTATTCACAATTTTTACACCATTATCGATATCTAGTCACACAACTAATACACATGCATATTGATCTCCTTAACACTTCAAAGAGGTGCAGGAGCATCTCCTAGCAGAGGACCGCATAGAAGCAATTCAAGAGGAAATAGTGGGATTTTTGCTCGACCAGGTCATAGATCCCAAAGGAGAATACTATTACCCGCTACCGCCCCCATGAACCACTTCCAATTGTCATCGTGCTCCGAAGGCACCAATTAGGATATAGCTAGCTAATTGTATATATATACATGTGTGTATATATGTGTGAATTAATTAATGGTGGTTGTGAGACATTCGATGATATATATATATATATATATATATATATATATATAGGGTCACGCTATTCGTCACCCTAGGTGAGGAATAGTTATTCTTCACCCCTCTCTATTTTACCATCAATGCACCGTAATTTTACGTTCCGTAAGTTTTGTCTTATTTCCGACGCAAAAAGGGACCGTAAGAAAATATATAATCGCCGTAAAAAATATTTTATGTTATGTAAAATTACAAACGTAAAAACATAGTCTAAAATACACATAAACTGTAAATTTTCTTGTCTTATGACCTATATTTTTATTTTTCTCATGTATAATTTTACGTAGTGAATCAATACGAATGTAACTATTTGAATTCGAAACGTAATTTAATTATGAAATGATCGTAAGATTACCTCGGGTGAAGAATAACTTATTATGCACCCTGGATGATGAATAGTAACACTATATATATTATATATGATCGGTTCTACTAGAAATTCTATTTATATATGCATAACGTGTACAATATGTAGTATTGTAAAATACCAGCAAACGAAAAAGAATTAAATGGAAAACACAAAATTAAATGAAAAAGAAATCATAAACCCAAAACCCCCCAACCTTTCAATACCGGTTGGTGTCACCAACCGGTACTAAAGGGCTCACTGCCCCCGGAGCTGCCTCGTGCCACATGGTTGCCCTTTAGCACCAGTTCATGCTGAACCGGTAATGAAGGGGGGGGGGCCTTTAGTGCCCACACTTTAGTGTCGGTTAACGAACCGGCACTAAAGGGCCTTACGAACCGGTGCTATTGTCCGGTTCTGCACTAGTGTTTCTACACCACCTCCCGAAGACCAAGCCTGAGAGACGTATAGCACTATGCATTTTCAAACTTTTTGGTAACCTGTTGCCAAAGGAGGAGAAATATTTATAGATCATAGGCTTCGAGAGAGAGTGTCTTGCTTTCTATCTCTCTTGCTTTTGGATGAACTTGTTTATTGAGTGCTTGTGTGAGATACTTTATGTCCTTATGTCCTCGTGAGATACTTATGTGATCATGTGGTTGATCATATGCTACTTTAATGCTTGGTTAAATGATGCTATCTTTTATATCTCATATATGATCGTTCACTTTCTTGGTGATGATTGCATGCTTTTAATTTCTATCATTTTGAGTGCTCCACCAAGATGTATGTGACATGGAAGACTAACCCATGATCCTAATCGATTGTGCATTTGCATTCAAAATAAAATCTTAAATAATGCACAAATTTAGGGGGAGATCTTGCTTATCACATACTTCTCAAAGCAACAATGTATTTCAAATTTGTCGAAGCTTTGATCTATATGTTGTCATCAATTACCAAAAAGGGGGAGATTGAAAGTGCAACTATCCCTAGGTTGTTTTGGTAATTCCTAACAACATATAGCTCATTGAGCTAATGCTATTTGGAAGTAAATATTTCAGGAAAGTTCAGTGATTGGCATGGCATGGATTAGAAAGTGGACCCCTCAAAAAGCTAAGGACAAAAGATTGGCTCAAGCTCAAAGCACAAGACTCTACATTTTACTTTTAGTGATCCAAGATCACATTGAGTCCATAGGAAAAGCCAATACTATTAAAAGGAGATGAGGTGTTGCTTAATGAGTTACTTGCTCAAAATGCTTAGTGATATGCTCCAAAAACCCTCAACTACTTTCTCATATCCACATATGTCCCAAACCAAAAGTCAAACTCGTCCCCACCGAAATCTTCTATCCGGCTCCACCAAGTTCTCTTGACATAGCCACTGCCGCAAAACCCTAGTCACTTCGGTCTCACCGAGATGGGATTGCAAACTCTCTGTTTCCCTTCGTAACGTTTTGGTCTAACCGAGATGAGCGATCGATCCCACCAACATTGTAATGCAAACTCTTTGTTTCCCTTTTGTAACGTTTCGGTCTAACCGAGATGAGCGAATCAGTCCCACCGAGTTTGCCTGACCAACTCTTTGTTTGTCTATTACCAAAATCGGTCCCACCGAGTTTTAGTAATCGGTCTAACCGAGATTACATTATGCCCTAACCCTAATGGAATCGGTCCCACCGAGTTGAAATGTCGGTCCCACCGAAATGCCTAACGGTCACATTGTGAACCAAATCGGTTTGACCGAGTCTTATGATTTGGTCCCACCGAGTTTGGTGATTTGTGTGTAACGGTTAGATTTTGTGTGGAGGCTATATATACCCCTCCACCCACTCTTCATTCTAGGAGAGAGCCATCAGAATATGCCTACACTTCCAACATACATTTTCTGAGAGAGAACCACCTACACTTGTGTTGAGGTCAAGATATTCCACTCCAACCACATAAATCTTGATCTCTAGCCTTCCTCAAGTTGCTTTCCACTCAAATCATCTTTCTACCAAATCCAATCCTATGAGAGAGAGTTGAGTGTTGGGGAGACTATCATTTAAAGCACAAGAGCAAGGAGTTCATCATCAACACACCATCTATTACCTTTTGGAGAGTGGTGTCTCCTAGATTGTTTAGGTGTCACTTGGGAGCCTCCGTCAAGATTGTGGAGTTGAACCAAGGAGTTTGTACGGGCAAGGAGATCGCCTACTTCATGAACATCTACCCTGGTGAGGCAAGTCCTTCATGGGTGATGGCCATGGTGGGATAGACAAGGTTGCTTCTTCGTGGACCCTTCGTGGGTGGAGCCCTCCGTGGACTCGTGCAACCGTTACCCTTTGTGGGTTGAAGTCTGCATCAACGTGGATGTACGATAGCACCACCTATCGGAACCACGCCAAAAATCTCCGTGTCTACATTGCGTTTGCTCCCTCCAAACTCCTCCCTTTACCTTCATATGCAATTGCTTTACATTCCGCTACTATACTCTTAGAATTGGATGTGTAGGTTGATTACTTGTTTGTGCTAAGTTGCTAAAATCTGCCAAGACTCAAAATTGGGAAAAGACTAGATTTTTATTTGGTCAAGTAGTCTAATCACCCCCCTCTTGACATACCTTCGATCCTAAAGTATGAAACTATTGCTTGGCTTGTCATCGGGGTTCTGCAAGATGAGAGCATTCTTGTGTGACGAAAATGGACCATGACCAAACTATATGATTTTGTAGGGATGAACTTTCTTTTGCCATGTTATTTTGAGAAGACATGATTGCTTAGTTAGTATGCCTGAAGTATTATTATTTTTATGTCAATATTAAACTTTTGTCTTGAATCTCTCGGATCTGAATATTCATGCCACAATAAAGAAAATTACATTGAGAATTATGCTAGGTAGCATTCCACATTAAAAATTATGCTTTTATCATTTACCTACTCGAGGACGAGCAGGAATTAAGCTTGGGGATGCTTAATATGTCTCCAACGTATCTATAATTTTTGATTGTTCCATGCTATTATATTATCTGTTTTGGATGTTAATGGGCTTATTTATACACTTTTATATTATTTTTGGGACTAACCTACTAACCCAAGGCCCAATGCAAATTACTGTTTTTTTGCCTATTTCAGAGTTTCGCAGAAAAGGAATATCAAACGGAATCCTAACGGAATAAAACCTTCGGGAGAGTTATTTTTGGAACAAACGTGATCCAGGGGACTTGGAGTGGACGTCAAGAAACCAACGAAGAGGCCACGAGGCAGGGGGCGCGCCTACCCCCCTGGGTGCGCCCTCCACCCTCGTGGGCCCCTCATGGCTCCACCGACCTACTTCTTCGTCCTATACATATTTATATGCCCCGAAAACATCCAGGAGCACCACGAAACCCTATTTCCACCACCGCAACCTTCTGTGCCAAAGAGATCCCATCTTGGAGCCTTTTTGGAGCTCCGCCAGAGGGGGAATCGATCACGGAGGGCCTCTACATCAACTCCATGGCCCCTCCGATGATGTTTGAGTAGTGTACTTTAGACCTTCGGGTCCATAGTTATTGGCTAGATGGCTTATTCTCTCTCTTTGGATCTCAATACAATGTTCTCCTCGATCTTCTTGGAGATCTATTTGATGTAACTCTTTTTGCAGTGTGTTTGTCGAGATCCGATGAATTGTGGGTTTATGATCAAGTTTATCTATGAACAATATTTGATTCTTCTCTGAAATCTTTTATGTATGATTGGTTATCTTTGCAAGCCTCTTCGAATTATCAGTTTGGTTTGGCCTACTAGATTGATCTTGCGAGGAATGGGAGAAGTGCTTAGCTTTGGGTTCAATCTTGCGGTGTCCTTTCCCTGTGACAGCAGGGGCAGCAAGGCACGTATTGTATTGTTGTCATCGAGGATAAAAAGATGGGGTTTGTATCATATTGCTTGAGTTTATCCCTCTACATCATGTCATCTTGCCTAATGCGTTACTCTATTCTTATGAACTTAATACTCTAGATGCATGCTGGATAGCAGTCGATGTGTGGAGTAATAGTAGTAGATGCGGAATCGTTTCAGTCTACTTGTCGCGGACATGATGCCTATATACATGATCATGCCTAGATATTCTCATAATTATGCACTTTTCTATCAATTGCTCGACAGTAATTTGTTCACCCACCGTAATACTTATGCTAACTTGAGAGAAGCCAGTAGTGAAACCTATGGCCCCCGGGTCAGTTCTCCTTTATATTAATCTCCCGTCAACAAGCGATTTCTGGCACCGTTTATTTTGCAATCTTTACTTTCAATCTATATCATAAAAATACCAAAAATATTTATCTTATTATTATCTCTATCAGATTTCACTCTCGTAAGTTGCCGTGAAGGGATTGACAACCCCTTTATCGCGTTGGTTGCGAGGTTCTTATTTGTTTGTGTAGGTACGAGGGACTTGCGTGTAGTCTCCTACTGGATTTATACCTTGGTTCTCAAAAACTGAGAGAAATACTTATGCTACTTTGCTGCATCACCCTTTCCTCTTCAAGGGAAAACCAATGCAGTGTTCAAGAGGTAGCATTGCTCGTCGGATGCCGCCGAAAGAGTGGACAAAATGGTGGAAGGAGGAGCTTGGCCGGTGTCCCGCTCCTGAACGGACGTGTGTGGCCGGAGTTGGTTTCTCGCATTCCACACGGGTTTCAATATCTATATCTATACTACTATATAGTGTACCAATTTTAAGTAGGACTAAGAACATCAATCATAACCATTGATCTTCTAAATCCAATGGCCAATATCAGTATGATTCGCATGAACAGTACACTGCTGCTACCTCACCTGTGTTCTAGAACAATCAAGATGGAGGATGTGATGGTTGCTTGTCCGTTTATTTTACCAGGCCACTTATTAGTGGTTGGGTTTTGTGATATGAGGGATTTAGACTACCCACAGTGGGAGTAATATAGGTGGTAACATCACACTTATCTAGGAAAAATAGATGATGTGGCATGTAATTAATGAAGAAAAAGAGGTATGTGGTAACATAGCTAGTTACTGTAACATCACACGTATCAAGAAAAGATGGGTCTACAACCTAATAAATGAAGTGATGCATGACACAACACATATGTTACTACCCATTATGGAGGTAGTAACATAGACTAGTAACATATGCATGTTACTACTCTAAGTTACTCCCCACTGTGACTGGTCTTACTACCGCGAGACTCGAGTGCGGCGCCGCCCTCTACACTAGTACTACATCGGTCGTGGTTTATTAGTCCTGCATTGAATTTGACTGAATATTTAACTGACAAAATGTTAGTGCATGTCAACAAAAACTATATTGTTGGATTAGTATTTGAACATAGTTTTCAATGATATAATTTTAG
Source organism: Triticum urartu (assembly GCF_003073215.2). Taxonomy (NCBI): domain Eukaryota; kingdom Viridiplantae; phylum Streptophyta; class Magnoliopsida; order Poales; family Poaceae; genus Triticum; species Triticum urartu. The sequence goes on from NC_053023.1 coordinate 260,390,125, forward strand.
GTGACATGCATCAGCATTTATCGTACTATATATAATGTTAGTTCAATTTTTGGTCGTACTAATCTATAGTAAGGTGCCTGTGCGTTGCACGTGTATACATACTAGTAAATGTAGGTTTTTGAATGCGGCGAGGAGTCTTGTGCCTCTGAATGCGCCGCTTCAAATGGCGGATGCAGTCAAAGGTCGCGTCCGCCCTGACCCCCTTGACAGTGCACGTCACCTTGTGTCCAGATTTGAGATGCCACGTGTACCAGATGAATGACTCCAAGCTCGACCACCATGATGCAAGAGGTGCGAGCCGAGGAACGCTGTTGGAGACACCCTCCTCGTCATCATCTGAGTCCTAGAAGATCTCACCCACATCATCATTAGGCATGCATCCACCTTCATAGACAACGTGCGCATAAGGAGTAGATGCGACTGGGGACGCACCACATCGTGGGCACTCCATACGTGCTCGTGTGCGTGCAGCGTGCGTGCTTTTCCATCGGTGCTAGCTCTAAGGCTGAGGTTGCGGTCGTCTTCGTCTCTGGCTAGTCGTTGAGCAACGACGGCAAAGAGGTGCTGCAAGAGATGCGTATGCGCCATTGTGTGCGAGCTTCGCCGTAGCACGACAAACCGGACATCACCATAGATGGCGCACGCCTCCATCCAGCCAAGTGTGTGCGCATGCATGTGTTATTCACATGCATTCTGCGGCCGAGTGCGTGTGCATGCATGTGTTGTTTACGTGCGTTGTGTGTTCCATGTTGTGCGCGTTTGTGCATGAGTTGGATCGGCATGAGTTAGTGTGTTGGCGTGTGTACATGTGTGGCTGCATGCGTCATGTACATGTGTGGTTTCTTGTGTGGTTATCAATATAAACTAATAAAATATCTTCAACTTAGCATCCTGATGTATTGTCTCTAGTGGTTAGCGAAGAGTTCATGTTCTTTTATTTGTTTATAGGTGGGCAGGCGGCAAAAAACAGGGGAAAACGCGCAAGGATCCTTGCAGACGCTCCACCGCGAGGTTCCTTGCTCCTTCTCGGTCGTCGGGAATCTATGTTCTTCCACTCTTTTTTACGTGAGCTTTGTTCATGCTTTTGCCAAAACACGAGACATCTAGCATCAAGGTGAACGTGTCATGCAAGAAAATGGAGATAATCAGATAAGCAGTGCGTAAGTGAGTCATGCACTTCGATGGCACCTACTCCTATACACAATTTTTTCTCCTCGATGGCATGTGAATAGTGCACGTACTCAACAACAGAGCACGGGATGGTAGCCATGACATGGTCAACCCTTTTTTGGAGAGAGTACGTACTAAATAACTTTGATGTGTCCCGTCAACTCGCAGAACGACGAGAAGCTTGCTTACTACTCCTTCTCCCTCGCCACCACGTGCGTAGTGGCTCTCTGCACGAGGAGAAACTTTTGCTTACAAGCGGTGGATGTGCAGCAGTTCATTTGGTGTCAGATTGCGAGAAGTACTACTGTAGTGCAACCATTATTGTTCGACTTCCAGAAGAGGCGAAGAGCCAAGCGCAAGGATAGTGGGAGTAACATAAGTAGGAGTACCTCCTCTTTTTATTCTAGAAACAACCACATGCGAATATTGGACGGTAGCATCACAGCAACTGAATCAAAAGTCGAAACCTTCCCGCCTGGCGGCAGCTGAGCCTACCGCTCCACATTGATGGCAAGTCAGGGTGACGCGACCTCTCACTGCTTCCGCCGTTGAAGCGGCACACCGACCGAGGGCACCGCCCGCTGCACGCCCGGCATTTCAGACTACACATACTTTGTGAGACAAAAGGTGGGGCGATTATTAATGATATAGTATTATACTAAAGGGACTAACTATTGTAAGTAGGCTCTGTATTAGGTTGGTTCTAGATGATGTGTCAACTTCATATAGCCGGATGTTGGCTATACTATTAACCATGCTCTAAGTGTGGTGTGAGTTAGAAAATTTACTAAGTCATTAATTAATAATTAACGGACGCCTTAATTACATAGCCGTTTCTGATTCTTTTGGACAGTGGGGCTATTATTGACTTGGACGTGGGGTTTGGGCCAAAGGCCTACTATTATACTACTTGGTCTTACTCGCACGACCGACCTGACAGGCTCTACCCTAGCCGCCACTGTATCATATAGTTTTGAACCATTCCAGATCGTAGCACCGCCACGCAATTCTTCTCCATACCTCCTTTCGGTGTGCACCGCAAGAAGGGACAGCAGTCCTCCGAACCCCGCCTTTCGTGATCCTGTACGGGAGAGGGGCGATTAGGTTTTTGGGGAGCACACTCATGTGACTGCTGCCAGCGACGACTTCCTCAACAACAGCCTTCTTCCCCAACCTCGGAACCTCTTCATCAACGACATGAGTGACAACATCAACCATAGCGGTTCCGCTCCCGCTATACAGTATGTGATTCTATCCTCCTGGTTTAGTCTGCATCATTACTTTGATCTTTGCAATTGTCATCATGATCTATTTACTGTTAATTCGGATTGCATCTCATAGTAAATTTCTCATATATTCAACAATCCAATCCAAAAACCTGATTATAGGCAATTTACTCTGAGTGGTTTTGCTGGGCTTTTGAAGCCGCCTACTTTTAAGAGGGTGTAATATAAAAGGTGGCGCACAAGAGCAGTATATTGATTTCAGATCATGTACTGCTATGACGCCACTAAGGGTAAGCCTGAGGGTGATCTTAATCCTACACAACAGGAAGCTTTTGAGAACATGGATACCCTCTTCAAAGCTGCCCTGCTAAGTGTCCTTGAAGATTCCATTGTGGATTCATATATGTCGTTTGACAGTGGCAAAGACATGTGGGTTGCGCTCGAGGCCATGTTTGGGGCCTCGGGCACTGGCAACGAGTCGTACGTCATGGAGCAATTCTGTGACTACAAGATGATTGATGAGCGCTCTGTTGTTTAGCAGACTCATGAGATACAGTCACCCGCTAAGGAACTTGAGTACTTCAAGTGCCTGTTGCCGGACAAATTTGTTGTTGGGACCATCATTGCCAAGCTTCCACCATCGTGGAACGATTTTGCTACTTCTCTAAAAAAAACAAGAGACATGAGTTTTCCGTTTCAGATCTCATTAGCACTCTTCATTTTGAAGAGAAGGTGAGAGCAAAAGACACACGTGCTTGGGTCGCCGAGGGAGCTTCTAGTGCCCACATGGTACACGAGAAGAACTTCCAGCCCAACCAGCCCCAAAACAACAAGAACAAATCTCAGGGGAAAAGCAAGTTTGATGCAAAGAACAAGCCGTCACATTCTATCAACTTCAAGAAGAATTCTCATAACGAGAAGGGATACAAACTTCAATTTTGGTAGCACTGCACAAAACTTATATGGCTGCATCTACCTATTGTCAGCTAACCTCATGGTGCTCCAGGTATTCCTACATTCGTAACTAGGTACAATCACCACAGCAAGATGAAATAAGCTTATTCGTACGTTGACTTGCTGATTGCAGTGCAGAACGACCCTGTCATGTGTGGAGTAGCAAATGAGCAGTGCAGCCGAAGGTGGAAATTAACCAAGGACTTATGAAATTATATATAATCTTCCTTAGGCAGGCCAGTATCCTCTTCGTCCAGATGATCATGTTTTGTCATGACGAGCTATTGATATGTGCTACTATTTTGCAACACTGTTTAAGTATAGCTATTGTTTTCCTATCTTTTCAGATTCAGGACAATGAAGATGATTTCAGGGGAACTGCACAATATGGACTCATGTTGAGTCATCTCTATTGCCTCATGTGTTTGCTGCAAATGTGTCAGCATCAATTGCAAGATGAGGCAGCTAGCTGTGGAGTTGCCAACATGCTCAAGGTGCTCGCAACATTGAGAAGAAACAAGCATGCCCAGGAAATTAAGGAAATTAATGCTTGCGCAGGGAGGCCCTTTTCTCAGAGAAGCATCGACCGATTTTCTTTATTTCCACACCTTCTCATAGATTTCTATTGGTTATAGTATAGTGAATCATTAAGATGCATAAACATGATGAACTTTTGGTCTTCTGAATGTTAGTATGCATACCGTATCTTCTGAAGCTTAGTTTAATGTAAATGTTGACTAGCCTGTGAACCTTCACAATCTAGTAAGTATATTGTAGGCCTATTATTTGACACCTCACTTTGCCGCGCTATGCGACCAGTGTGAGTGTCTGCATCCAGTACCACATCCTCTAATTTGGTGGATGCCAAGTTGAAAAAGGTTAGTGATGAGTAGCCATAAGCTGGAGGCGTCTCTTTTTTTCTTTTGAATGGGCAATAAGCTGGAGAGTGTCTCGGGCTGCCTCTAGCACAAGGCCCTCCAGTACGAAACACGGGCAGCTGACTGGGACGATACAAAAGCCTATCCATCTTAAAGCCCATTTGTTTTTGTTTTTTGCGAGGAGAAGCCCATATTTCTTGAAGAGGGCGCGATCCCAGGAAAACTCTCCTTCCTCCTCAGTCCACTTATACTACAGCTCGTTGGACTCTCCCGCTTCCGTCGCCACCCAATTCCCCCTGCTCCCCATCTTCCTCACTTGTCCAGAAAACCCCCGTTCACCTTCTTCCTCACTAGTACAGAAAACACCTGCTCCTCTTCTTCCACTCCTACAGAAAACCCCAGCCCTCCTTCCCCACTCGCACTGCCACTAGGCTCGTCTCTGGCTACTCAGCTCAAACCTGTGAGCTCGGCGCGACGTACACAAGGAAAATGGAGTCGGTTGGCCCCAGCGCTAAGAAGAAGCGGCGAGCCCCCCCCCCCACCCGGATCTGAGGAACCGGTAGAATCTCCGGTGGACTGCATCAGCGATCTCCTGGACGTCATCCTTGAGGAGATCATCTCGCTTCTCCCCACCAAGGATTGCTGCCACACACAAGTCCTCTTAACTCGGTGGCGCCCTCTATGGCGCACCGCGCCCCTCAATCTCAACTGTCGTCAGATATCTGTCCTTCCTGAATTTGTTCTCCTCAGAGCCATCGTCTCCTCTTGCCAGCAGGGCCCCGTTCAACGCCTCTACATCCCTACATGCTACCTGCTGTCCATACCCAGCACGGTGGACACTTGGCTGACATCCCCTGAATTCGGAAAACTCTAGCAGTTTGAGTTCTACCATTACCACGAAAGTTTCATACCACGAACACGCCAAGAATTCGAGCCCACACCACCGTTGTCCATCTTCCAGTTTTTCCTCCTCTCTCCACACCGCCACCTTCGCCCGGTGCCATCTACCAGACGATCTGGTACAAATGCTTCGAGTCCCACTGCTAAAAAACTTTCGCTTGTTGTGGTTTATCTGTCGGAGGCCTCACTACACAGCATCATCCACTCCAGTTGCCCTGCCCTGGAGCACTTGCTGATTGTTTTGGGAATAGAAATCTCTATCAGTTGTCTCAACATAACGTCACCTCACCTTAAAAGCATTGGAATTTGTTTTGAAGGATAGCATCTCATCATCGAAGATGCCCCTTCACTTCAAAGGTTGCTTGATACGTCTCCAACGTATCTATAAGTTTTTATTGTTCCATGCTATATTATATTCTGTTGTGGACATTATTGGGCTTTATTATACACTTTTATATTATTTTTTGGACTAACCTATTAACCGAAGGCCCAGCCCAGAACTGTTGTTTTTTTGCCTATTTCAGAGTTTCACAGAAAAAGAATATCAAACGGAGTCCAAACGGAATGAAACCTTCGGGAACGTGATTTTCGGAACGAACATGATCCAGAGGACTTGGACCCTACGTCAAGAAAGCAACCAGGAAGGCATGAGGTAGGGGCGCGCCTACCCCACCCCCCCCCAGGCGCGCCTTCCACCCTCGTGGGGCCCATGTTGCTCCACCGACGTACTTCTTCCTCCTATATATACCTATGTACCCCCTAAACTACCAAATACAGAGCCAAAACCCTAATTCCACCGCCGCAACCTTCTATACCCTTGAGATCCCATCTTGCACTACTGGAATTAGCTAATTTGTCGTCTGCCAAGTCTTTGTCGTCCGCTAGCTGACAGCAAAGTAGGTCTTTGCCGTCCGCTAGCTGACGGCAAAGAAGGTATTTGCCGTCCGCTTGCAGAAAACGGACGGCAATGAACTGGCTGATGGCAAAGAACGGTCTTCGCCATCTGCCTACTCTTTGACGTTAGCTAGCAGACGACAAAGAGGATGGTGGTCCCCACTAACGAGCTGATTAATCCAAATTTAACGGCCCCCCCTCTTTGTCGTCAGCTAGCGGACGACAAAGAGGAAAAAAGCTGACGACAAAGGTTTGGCGGACGGCAAAGACCTAACCTACCTAATGGCGAGACCCACCCCGCCCTGGATCCATCTCTCTTTCTCTCCTCTCTCCTCCCCGAGCCAGCACGCCGCCGCGCCGCCACCCGCCGCCGTCCCCACCCCATGCCGTCGGCCCCGCCACCCGCCGCCGCCCCCACCCCGTGCCGCCTCCCCCGCCACCCGCCGCCACCCCCACCACGCCGCCCCACCACCTTCCGCCGCCCCTGCCACCGCCACCGCCCCCCCCCCCCGCCCGCCCCGCCCCCCCCGCCCCCCCCCTCCCCACCACCCCGCCGCCCCACCGCCCCACCACCCCGGTGTAGCCGCCGCCCCCGCCACCCGCCACCGCGGTCCGGTGAGTTAATTTTCTTTTCTTTTTTTGTTGTTTAATTGTTAGTGTTAGGTTTAGTGCTAGATATATATGTGTTAGTGTTAGATTTAGTGCATGGGTTTTAGATAATTAGTCATATAATTAAAAGAAGTAGAAAAAAGATGAAAAAAGAAGAAGAAGAAAAGAAGAATATGTAGAAGGGGAAGAAGAAGAAGAAGAAGAAGAAGAAGAGGGGAGAAGAAGAAGAAGAAGAAGAAGAAGAAGAAGAAAGTGTAGGAGAAGAAGAGGAGGGGAGAAGAAGAAGAAAGTGTACGTGTAACGGAGCGCTTGCTGATTGTTTTGGGAATAGAAATCTCTATCAATTGTCTCAAAATAAAGTTGCCTCACCTTAAAAGCATTGGAATTTGTTTTGAAGGACAGCAACTCATCATCGAAGATGCCCCTTCACTTCAAAGGTTGCTTGATACGTCTCCAACGTATCTATAATTTTTATTGTTCCATGCTATATTATATTATGTTGTGGACATTATTGGGCTTTATTATATACTTTTATATTATTTTTTGGACTAACCTATTAACCGGAGGCCCAGCCCAGAACTGTTGTTTTTTGCCTATTTCAGAGTTTCGCAGAAAAAGAATATCAAACGGAGTCCAAACGGAATGAAACCTTCGGGAACGTGATTTTAAGAACGAACGTGATCCAAAGTACTTGGACCCTATGTCAAGAAAGCAACCAGGAAGGCACGAGGTAGGGGGCGCGCCTACCCCCCCCCCCAGGCGCGCCCTCCACCCTTGTGGGGCCCATGTTGCTCCACCGACGTACTTCTTCCTCCTATATATACCTACGTACCCCAAACTACCAGATACAGAGCCAAAACCCTAATTCCACTGCCACAACCTTCTGTACCTGTGAGATCCCATCTTGCACTACTGGAATTAGCTAATATTCCGTCTGCCAAGTGTTTGCCGTCCGCTAGCTGACGGCAAAGAAGGTATTTTCCGTCCGCTTGCAGAAAACGGACGGCAATGAACTGGCTGATGGCAAAGAACAGTCTTTGCCATCTTCCTACTCTTTGCCGTCAGCTAGCAGACAGCATCAGCTAGCAGACGACAAAGAGGGTGGTGGTCCCCACTAACGAGCTGATTAATCCAAACTTAACAGCCCCCCTCTTTGCCGTCAGCTAGCGGACGACAAAGAGGAAAAAAGCTGACGGCAAAGACCTAACCTACCTAACGGCGAGACCCACCCGCCCTGGATCCATCTCTCTTTCTCTCCTCTCTCCTTCACGAGCCACCACGCCACTGGCCCCCGCCACCCGCCACCGCGATCCGGTGAGTTATTTTTTTCTTCTTTTGCTGTTTAATTCTTAGTGTTAGGTTTAGTGATAGATATATATGTGTTAGTGTTAGATTTAGTGCATGGGTTTTAGATAATTAGTCATATAATTAAAAGAAGTAGAAAAAAGATGAAAAAAGAAGAAGAGAAGAAGAATATGTAGAAGGGGAAGAAGAAGAAGAAGAAGAAGAAGAGGGGAGAAGAAGAAGAAAAAGAAAAAGAAGAAAGTGTAGGAGAAGAAGAGTAGGGGAGAAGAAGAAGAAGAAGAAAGTGTAGGTGTAGGAGAAGAAGAGGAGGCGAGAAGAAGAGGAAGAAAGTGTGGGTGTAGGAGGAGAAGAAGAATAAGAAGAAGAAGAAGAAGAAGAAGAAGAAGAGAAGAATATGTAGAAGGTGCTCTTTGGCCTTCCAGAGGCCGGCGGGGTCATATATTTGTGAATTATGAGTTAGGTCATATATTTTTCGATTTTTTATGCAAAACATCATACATATTTGTGTTTAACGGGTGGATTCAAATGTGCAGTTGTTTCGTCGCTGCGAGGGTGTGGTGTTTGACGACCTCCCCATGCGTTCGAGGAGCTCCGCCCCTGTGTTCGTTGGTGAGCACAAATGACATCTCCTCCTCCCCCTTCATTTGCTATGTTCCGGTCTTCGTGCCGATGAAACTTGCTAGCTATAGGTGTCAATCATCAGTATGCGTAACCACTATGCGTCTCCCGTTTGAAAGGGTTACATATATAAATATGCATGCATTTGCATATTTATAACCGTGATTTTTTCGAATTTTCCAACACTATCCATGGACAGCCCGAGTATGTGTAGATTGGGTTCGTTTTTCCATATGCTTTGCTCCGGATCTGACGTATAAATTCCGTCAGTGTCTCCCCTGTTGTTCACCGGGTACACATACTCTCTGTTTATTGCAGAGATGTGTATCAGGACAATAGTAGGGAGGTGATGCCAAAATTTTGCGTCGGATCCGGAGCATAGCATGGGAAAAGGAACCCAATCTACACATGCTCTGGTGGGATTAGGACCTATCATTACCTATTACAGTGTAGGTTGCATGGACGTAATAAAATTGACAAACTAGATCAACTGATGAATATATACATGGTGAATTTTATATATATATATATATATTTGTTGTGTGTCCAATAGCTCTGAAAGTCAAGATGAGTGATCGTGCGTGGATGTACACCGATCACACTGGTCAGAACAAATGGAGCACTGAATGGTTCACAAAAACCAAGGCGTTTGTGCAAGCCCCATTTGTAAATGGCCAGAGGAATGCTACGACGCAATTATGACAATATTTGGACGCTTTGTCAATTGGATGCCATCTCACAAGTAATGGCTCTGAAGGCTCAGTTCAACTTGGGCAGAGAATGCTACGACGCAATTATGACAGTATTTCGACGCTTTCTACCCAAAGGCCATGTAATACCTGCAAACCCGTACCGGTCGGACAAAATCCTCCATGCACTGAAGATACCCTATGAGAAGATACATGCATGTGAGAAAGGATGTGCCTTATTTAGGCTTGAATATGCGGACTTGAACTATTGTCCCATTTGCAAGTCGTCCAGGTATGTTGTGGTAGACAATGGTATGGGTTAGAAGACACAGACCAAAATCCCTGTTAGTGTTCTTTGGTATATGCCAATCGTACCAAGACTTCAACGTCTTTTCATGGTTGAAGAGACGGTCAGACAGATGACATGGCACAAAACGGGCAAAAGAACCGAACTAGATGCATATGGGAATCTGATGATGGTACACACATCAGATGGTGTTGCGTGGAAGAAGTTTGATGAATTACATGATGACAAAGCGGCAGATCCGAGGCATCCTCGAGTTGGCGTAAGCACGGATGGGTTCAGTGTGTTTGGTCTGACGGAAACCCAATACAGTTGTTGGCCCGTATTTGTCTTTCCACTCAATCTCCCCCCGGACAGATTATGCAAAGAAAGAACATTTTTCTGACGTTGATAATTCCAGGGCCCAACTATCCGAGGAAAAATATGAATGTGTACATGCAGCCGCTTAAGGAAGAATTGCAAGAAGCCTGGGACAATGGGTTCAAGACATACGACGCCTATAGCAAATGGAACTTCATAATGCGTGTCTGGTACATGTACTCGACGCATGACTTGTTGGCGTATGCGCTATTCGTTGGCTGGTGTGTGCATGGAAGGTTCCCCTGCCCCACATGCAAGGGAGCTCTTGAGTTTCGTTGGCTTCAGGCCGGTCGCAAGTTTTCTTGCTTCGACATGCATAGACAGTTCCTGGATCCTCGCCATAAGTTCAGGAAAGACAAGAAGAACTTCATCAGAGGTAGAGTTGTCAAAAACTCTGCACCACCTGCGTTGACAGGCCAACAGACCCTGGATCAATTAAACGCTCTCGAGCCAGATCCAGAACATCCAGGGTACTTCAAGGGTTATAATTCTAAACACGCCTGGACTCACAAGACATGCTTATGGGATCTGCCTTACTTCAAAGACCTCCTTTGCCCACACAACATCGACGTGATGTACACTGAGAAGAATATCGTCGAGGCACTTTTTGGTACATTGTTTGGCATAGATGGGAAGTCAAAGGATAATACTAAGGCTAGTGTCGATCTGGAGGCGCTATGTGATAGGCCGTTACAAAACATGAAAGAACCGAAAGGAAAGCAGAACTGGACGAAGCCAAAGGCATGGTTCAATCTTGGAAGGCCAGCTATGAGGGAAATTATCTTGTGGGTGCAACAACAGTTGATGTTCCCCGATGGGTATGCAGCAAATCTAAAGAGGGGAGCGAATCTTGATAAATTGAAGATATTTGGTCTCAAGAGTCATGATTGGCACATATGGATTGAGCGGAGTAATGCCGGTGATGTTGCATGGCTTCATCCCTGAGGATGAATGGCTAGTACTGGCAGAACTCAGCTATTTCTTCTATGTTCTTTGTGCGAAAGAACTATCGCCTGCCGTGCTAGAAGAAATGGAAGAGTTGGCGCTGGAGTTGATCTGCAAGTTAGAGAAGATCTGTCCACCGAGCTTCTTTAATCCAATGCAGCATTTGATTTTGCATCTCCCGACCGAGGCAAGATTGGGGGGCCCGTGAAAAATCGTTGGTGCTACCCAACTAAGAGGATGCAGAAGACGCTTCGACAAAAATGCAAAAATAAATGTAGAATTGAAGCATCGATGGCTGAGGCATTCATCACTAAGGAGGCGGCAAACTTTGTGACAGCACACTACGAAGCCAAAAATTGTCATTTGCATAATCCGAAGCCTCCGTACAATGGTGACGAACCTCAAAAGGGTGGATCCAACCTCAGCCTATTCAAAGGGAATCTTGCACCAGCCAGTGGTTCGAAACCAGTATCTTTGGATAACGAAGAATGGCGGACCATTAGGTTGTATATCTTCAACAACCTGACAGAAGTGCGGACATACATCGAGTAATTTCTCGGTACATTGTTTCACAACTTCTATTTCCTTTGAACTACTCTTATTCCTGGATATTTCATACAGTCGATACGTCGCCATATTCTCGTATGGAGTGGTAATCCAAAAGGATTCCGTCGAAGAGTATGATCTTATCGCAAAGCAAGGAGGCGGCTATCCCGTTTTCATCTCTTGGTTCAAACAAACGGTAATTTATATTAGACCATTTCATTTCATTTGCTAATTTTTGCCTAATGCAACAATCCTTTCATATTAAACTTGTAGGCTAATTCAGAGTCTATGGACGCCGAATTGAGATAAGTCGCTAATGGTTTTGACTATAAGGTCTGTTCATTTGACAAATACGACATCAACGGGTATCGCTTTCGTACCTATGGTGAAGTGCTATCTATGGCCGACCGAAAGTCTACAAATTGTTGTGCATCTACTCTCGGCGAAGGAGGTACTGAGTATTATGGGAGAGTTGAAGCAATTTATGAACTTCTATTCTATGGTGACAACCCACCGAATGTCATACTCTTCAAATGTCATTGGTTTCAGCCGAGGGAGACTAGAAGGACTCATGAACATATAGGGCTAGTTGAAATCAAACAAAGCACCCATTTAGATGTTCCTGATGTCTATATTACGCCTCAACAGGCGACCCAAGTATTCTATCTACCGTGGGCCTGCCAAACTAATCCAAATCTGAAAGGTTGGGATGTCGTTTCTGAAGTGCCGCCACGTGCTAGACTACCTCCCCCAAAGGAAGAGGATTATGAACCTCATATTATCCCAGACACATATGAAGGAGAATTGTTCCAAGAGACACGTCTTTCCAAAAAACTTTTCAAGAACCGATATACTTCACCCCAAAACATTGAAGTAGACAGTGACAGTGAATCCGGCATCACCCCAGAGGAGGAACAAGAAGATCCGGAACAAGAAGAGGTCACTGCTGCGGATGACCTGTCAATGCTTGACCGATTACGTCAAGGTGGTCTTCCACATTTTGATGCCGCTGAACCCTATGAGCACGTCATTGATGATAGTGATGATGATGATTATGCATTTATTGATGATAGTGATTGAGATTATTAGTAGCCCGTTCCTACACCTCCATGATCATGGTAAGTTTCTCTAGTGTTTTGCTTAACAAATGCATAAAGACATAGACTTAGCTTTATTTCCTGCAAAATGACTTAATAAGCTTACTGACCTCCAAAACCATCCATTTTACCAAAGTTAGCTTACTTATGACAAAAATGGCATAATTAGCTTAGTGAGCTCATAAACGATCCATTTTAACCAAGTTAGCTCTAAAATGACCCATTTTACCTAGGTTAGCTCCAAAATGATCCATTTTACCTAGGTTAGATCTAAAATGATGCATCTTACCTAGGTTAGCTCATAAACGATCCATTTCAACTAAGTTAGCTCATAAATGATCCATTTCACCTTACTTAGCTCATAAACGATCCATTTCACCTTACTTAGCTCATAAACGATCCATTTCACCTTAGTTAGCTCATAAACAATCCATTTCACCTTAGTTAGCTCATAAATGATCCATTTCACCTTAGTTAGCTCATAAACGATCCATTTCACCTTAGTTAGCTCATAAATGATCCATTTCACCTAAGTTAGCTCTAAAATGATCCACTTCACCTTAGTTAGCTCATAAACGATCCATTTCACCTAGGTTAGCTCTAAAACGATCCATTTCGCCTTCGTTAGCTCATAAACGATCCATTTCACCTTAGTTAGCTCATAAAGGATCCATTTCACCTTAGTTAGCTCATAAATGATCCATTTCACCTTAGTTAGCTCATAAATGATCCATTTCGCCTAAGTTAGCTCATAAATGATCCATTTCCCCTAAGTTAGCTCATAAATGATCCATTTCACCTAGGTTAGCTCTAAAATGATCCATTTCACCTTAGTTAGCTCATAAACGATCCATTTCACCTTAGTTAGCTCATAAACGATCCATTTCACCTTAGTTAGCTCATAAACGGCCCATTTCACCTTAGTTAGCTCATAAATGATCCATTTCACCTAAGTTAGCTCTAAAATGATCCACTTCACCTTAGTTAGCTCATAAACGATCCATTTCACCTAGGTTAGCTCTAAAATGATCCATTTCACCTTAGTTAGCTCATAAACGATCCATTTCACCTTACTTAGCTCATAAACGATCCATTTCACCTAAGTTAGCTCATAAATGATCCATTTTACCTAAGTTAGCTCATAAATGTCATATACTTCTTCTTCTAGTCACCTTTTTCTAACTTTCTTATTTGCCATTTTGCAGATCTCATTCACTTCACGGAAGCTAGGTTACTATGATGGAGTGCTTGTTTTTTCTTTCATTCTCTTCTAGTATTCTTAGCCTGCTATGATGGAACAATGTGTATGTGCAACTTGCTATGTATGAATGGATGGAACTATATATGTATGTACGATGAAACTTATGTGCTGGATATGTCATATGTTTGCTGTGAAATAACCCTCTGAAATATATCTATATATGTCATATATATTTGCTGTGAAAATTGTTGGATTAAAAAAACATAAAAAAAGAGCCAACGCAGGCTCTTTGCCGCCAGCCACCGACGGCAATGGACTCTTTGCCGTCCATGACATACGGCAAAGAAGCCATGTGGCAGCCAACTGTGCTTCCTAGGAGCTGGCCCATTTGGTCAGTTTGCCTACAGTGGCGGACGGCAAAGCCTTTGGCTACTGCGGCGGACGGCAAAGACTTGCTGGAAAGTGACGTCCAACTGACGTCATCAGGCGGACAGCAAAGGCCTGATGATATTTTCCGTCAGCCGCGGACGGCAAACACTGTCGTTAGCCACCCAACGGACTAACGACGAATTTATAGCCGTCGGGTTCCTTTGTCATCCGCCGCAGATGGCAAAGGCCCCTTTGTCGTCCGCATCCGAAAGCATACGGCAAAGAATCTCTTTACCGATCATTTCTTTGCCGGTGCATTTTGTCGTCCGCGGCAAACGGCAAAGGCCTTTTCCGTCCGCCATCCGTGCCTTTTCCGTCTGCCTTGGCGGACTGCAAATTAGCTGATTCCTATAGTGTTGGGGCCTTTTCCGGAGCTCCGCCAGAGGGGGCATCGATCACGGAGGGCTTCTACATCAACACCATAGCCTCTCCGATGATGTGTGAGTAGTTTATTTCAGACCTTCGGATCCATAGTTATTAGCTAGATGGCTTCTTCTCTCTTTTTAGATCTCAATACAATGTTCTCCCCCTCTCTTGTGGAGATTTATTCGATGTAATCTTCTTTTGCGGTGTGTTTGTTGAGACCGATGAATTGTGGGTTTATGATCAAGTTTATCTATGAACAATATTTGAATCTTCTCTGAATTCTTTTATGTATGATTGGTTACATTTGCAAGTCTCTTCGAATTATCAGTTTGGTTTGGCCTACTAGATTGATCTTTCTTGCAATGGGAGAAGTGCTTAGCTTTGGGTTCAATCTTGCGGTGTCCTTTCCCATTGACAGTAGGGGCACCAAGGCGCGTATTGTATTGTTGCCATCGACGATAACAAGATGGGTTTATATCAAATTGCGTGAGTTTATCCCTCTACATCATGTCATCTTGCTTAAAGCGTTACTCTGTTCTTTTGAACTTAATACTCTACATGCATGCTGGATAGCGGTCGATGTGTGGAGTAATAGTAGTAGATGCAGGCAGGAGTCGGTCTACTTGTCTCGGACGTGATGCCTATATACATGATCATACCTAGATATTCTCATAACTATGCTCAATTCTGTCAATTGCTCAACAGTAATTTGTTTACCCACCGTAATACTTATGCTCTCGAGAGAAGCCACTAGTGAAACCTATAGCCCCCGGGTCTATTTTCCATCATATTAATATTCCATCAACAAGCTATTTCTTTGCCGTTTTTATTTTGCTTTATTTACTTTGCATTTTTATCATAAAATACCAAAAATATTATCTTATCATATCTATCAGATCTCACTTTCGTAAGTCACCGTGAAGGGATTGAGAACCCCTTTATTGCGTTGGTTGCGAGGATTTTATTTGTTTGTGTAGGTGTGAGGGACTCGCTCGTGGCCTCCTACTGGATTGATACCCTGGTTCTCAAAAACTGAGGGAAATACTTACGCAACTTTGTTGCATCACCCTTTCCTCTTCAAGGGAAAACCAACGCAGTGCTCAAGAGGTAGCAAGAAGGATTTCTGGCGCCGTTGCCGTTGAGTCAACGCAAAAGTCAACATACCAAGTACCCATCACAAACCCTTATCTCCCGCATTACATTATTTGCCATTTGCCTCTCGTTTTCCTCTCCCCCACTTCACCCTTGCCATTTTATTTTCCCTCTCTCTCCATCCTCCTTCTCTTTCCCTATTTGCCTCTTTTTTGCCTGTTTCCTGCTTGCTTGTGTGTTGGATTGCTTGCCTGTCACGATGACTCAAGATAATACCAAATTGTGTGACTTTACTAATACCAACAACAATGATTTTGTTAGCACTCCGATTGCTCCTCTTACCGATGCTGAATCTTGTGAAATTAATGTTGCTTTGCTGAATCTTGTCATGAAAGACACGTTTTCCGGCCTTCCTAGTGAAGATGCCGCTACCTATATAAACAACTTTGTTGATTTGTGTGATCTGCAAAAGAATAAAGATGTGGACAATGATATTGTTAAATTGAAGCTATTTCCTTTTTTGCTTAGAGATCATGCTAAAGCTTGGTTTTTGTCTTTGCCTAAAAATAGTATTGATTCATGGAATAAGTGCAAAGATGCTTTTATCTCTAAGTATTTTCCTCCCACTAAGATCATCTCTCTTAGAAACTATATTATGAATTTTAAGCAACTTGATCATGAACATGTTGCACAAGCTTGGGAGAGGATGAAATTAATGATACATAATTGGCCTACACATGGTTTGAATTTGTGGATGATTATACAAAAAATTTATGCCGGATTGAATTTTGCTTCTAGAAATCTTTTAGATTCGGCCGCGGGAGGCACTTTTATGGAAATCACTTTAGGAGAAGCTACTAAACTCCTAGATAATATTATGGTTAATTATTCTCAATGGCACACTGAAAGATCTACTAATAAGAAAGTGCATGCGATAGAAGAAATTAATGTTTTGAGTGGAAAGATGGATGAACTCATGAAATTATTTGCTAATAAAAGTGTTTCTTCTGATCCTAATGATATGCCTTTGTCTACTTTGATTGAGAATAATAATGAATCTATGGATGTGAATTTTGTTGGTAGGAATAATTTTGGTAACAACACGTATAGAGGGTAATTTTAATCCTAGGTCGTATCCTAGTAATTCCTCTAATAATTATGGTAATTCCTACAACAATTATTATGGAAATTTTAATAAGATGCCCTCTGAATTTCAGACTAGTGTTAAGGAGTTTATGAATTCGCAAAAGAATTTCAATGCTTTGCTTGAAGAAAAATTGCTTAAAGTTGATGAATTGGCTAGGAACGTTGATAGAATTTCTCTTGATGTTGATTCTTTGAAACTTACATCTATTCCACCTAAGCATGATATAAATCAGTCTCTCAAAGCCTTGAGAATTAACATTGATGAGTGCAAAGAAAGAACCGCTAGGATGCGTGCTAAGAAAGATTGTTTTATGAAAGCGTGTTCTTCTAGTTTTCATGAAAATAAAGATGAAGATCTAAAAGTTATTGATGTGTCCCCTATTAAATCTTTGTTTTGCAATATGAATCTTGATAATTATGGGACTGAATATGATCCACCTTTACCTAGAAGGCGTTCCAAAAATTCGGAGTCTTTAGATCTTGATGCTAAAATTGTTAAAAGTGGGATTGAAGAGGTCAAAACTTTAAATATCAATGAACCCACTATTTTGGATTTCAAGGAATTTAATTATCATAATTGCTCTTTGATAGATTGTATTTCATTGTTACAATCCGTGCTAAATTCTCCACATGCTTATAGTCAAAATAAAGCTTCTACTAAACATATCGTTGATGCTTTGATGCAATCTTTTGAAGAAAAACTTGAGTTGGAAGTTTCTATACCTAGAAAACTTTATGATGAATGGGAACCTACTATTAAAATTAAAATTAAATATCATGAATGCTATGCTTTATGTGGTTTGGGTGCTAGTGTTTCCACGATTCCAAAGACTTTGTGTGATTTGCTAGGTTTCCGTGATTTTGATGATTGCTCTTTAAACTTGCACCTTGCAGATTCCACTATTAACAAACCTATGGGAAGAATTAATGATGTTATTATTGTTGCAAATAGGAATTATGTGCCCGTAGATTTTATTGTTCTTGATTTGGATTGCAATCTTCATGTCCGATTATTCTTGGTAGACCTTTCCTTAGAACGATGGGTGCAATTATTGATATGAAGGAAGGGAATATTAGATTCCAATTTCCGTTAAGGAAAGGTATGTAACACTTACCTAGAAAGAAAATTAAATTACCATATGAATATATTATGATAGCCACTTATGGATTGCCTACCAAAGATGGCAATACCTAGATCTATTTTCGTTTTTATGCCTAGCTAGGGGCGTTAAATGATAGCGCTTGTTGGGAGGCAACCCAATTTTATTTTTATTCCTTGCCTTTTGCTACTGCTTAGTAATAAATAATTTATCTAGCCTCTGTTTTGGTTGGGTTTTTTGTTTTTAATTAGTGTTTGTGCCAAGTAGAACCATTGGGAAGACTTGGGGAAAGTCTTTTTAATCTTGCTGTGAAAAACAGAAACTTTAGCGCTCACGAAAATTGCTGCCATTTTTATTTGGAAAGTGATATTTAGTTAATTATTTTTGAATATGATTAATAGATAAATTACTCACGTCCAGCGATTTATTTTAGAATTTTTGGGGTTCCACAAGTTTTCATTAGCTACAGATTACTACAGACTGTTATGTTTTTGACAGATTCTGTTTTTCATGTGTTGTTTGCTTATTTTGATGAATCTATGGCTAGTAAAATAGTTTATAAACCATATATAAGTTTTAATACAGTAGTTTTAACACCAATATAAATAAAGAATGAGTTCATTACAGTACCTTGAAGTGGTGTTTTGTTTTCTTTCACTAACGAAGCTCACGTGATTTTCTACTTTGATTTTTGTGTTGTGAAGTTTTCAAGTTTTGGGTAAAAGATTTGATGGATTATGTAACAAGGAGTGGCAAGATCCTAAGATTGGGGATGCCCATGGAACCCCAAGATAATCTAAGGACACCTAAAAGCCAAATCTTGGGGATGCCCCGGAAGGCATCCCCTCTTTCGTCTACTTCCAACGGTAACTTTACTTGGAGCTATATTTTTATTCACCACATGATATGTGTTTTGCTTGGAGCGTCTTGTATTATTTGAATATTTATTTGTTAGTTTGCCACAATCATATTTTTTGTACACACCTTTTGAGAGAATCACACATGATTTGAAAATTATTGGAATACTCTATGTGCTTCACTTATATCTTTTGAGTTATATAGTTTTTGCTCTAGTGCTTCACTTATATCTTTTAGAGCACGGTGGTGGATTTGTTTTATAGAAACTATTATTCTCTCATGCTTCACTTATATTATTTTGAGAGTATTAAACAGCATGGTAATTTACTTAAACTAGGAAATTAATCCTAATATGCTAGGCATTCAAGACTAGTAAAAAAATTATGAGTGTGCTAACAAAAGTTTGACACTTGATAATTGTTTTGAGATATGGAGATGGTGATATTAGAGTCATGATAGTTGAGTAGTTGTGAATTTGAGAAATACTTGTGTTGAAGTTTGTGATTCCCGTATCATGCACGTATGGTGAACCGTTATGTGATGAAGTCGGAGCACGATTTATTTATTGATTGTCTTCCTTATGAGTGGCGGTCGGGGACGAGTGATGGTCTTTTCCTACCAATCTGTCCCCCTAGGAGCATGCGCGTAATACTTTTATTTGATAACTAATTGATTTTTGCAATAAGTATGTGAGTTCTTTATGACTAATGTTGAGTCCATGGATCATACGCACTCTCACCCTTCCACCATTGCTAGCCTCTCTAATACCGCGCACCTTTCGCCGGTATCATACACCCACCATATACCTTCCTCAGAACAGCCACCATACCTACCTATCATGGAATTTCCATAGCCATTCCGAGATATATTGCCTTGCAACTTACCACTGTTTCGTTTATTATGACACGCTCCATTATTGTCATATTGCTTTGCATGATCATGTAGTTGAAATTGTATTTGTGGCAAAGCCACCGTTCATAATTCTTTCATACATGTCACTCATGCATCACTGCACATCCCGGTACACTGCCAGAGGCAATCACATAGAGTCCTATTTTGTTCTAAGTATCGAGTTGTAATTCTTGAGTTGTAACTAAATAAAAGTGTGATGATCATCATTTTTAGAGCATTGTCCCAAGTGAGGAAAGGATGATGGAGACTATGATTCCCCCACAAGTCGGGATGAGACTCCAGATTAAAAAAAAAGAGGCCATAAAAAAGAGAAAAGGCCCAACTAAAAAATGAGAGAGAAAGAAAGAAGGGACAATGCTACTATCCTTTTACCACACTTGTGCTTCAAAGTAGCACCATGATCTTCATGATAGAGAGTCTCCTATGATATCACTTTCATATACTAGTGGGAATTTTTCATTATAGAACATGGCTTGTATATTCCAACGATGGGATTCCTCAAAATGCCCTAGGTCTTCGTGAGCAAGCGAGTTGGATGCACACCCACTTAGTTCCTTTTGTTGAGCGTTCATATACTTATAGCTCTAGTGCATCCATTGCATGGCAATCCCTACTCACTCACATTAATATCTATTAATGGGCATCTCCATAGCCCGTTGATACGCCTAGTTGATGTGAGACTATCTTCTCAATTTTTTTGTCTCCTCCACAACCACCATTCTATTCCACATATAGTGCTATGTCCATGGCTCACGCTCATGTATTGCGTGAAGATTGAAAAAGTTTGAGAACACCAAAAGTATGAAGAAATTGCTTGTCTTGTCATCGGGGTTGTGCATGATTTAAATACTTTGTGTGGTGAAGATAGAGCATAGCCAGACTATATGATTTTGTAGGGATAACTTTCTTCGGCCATGTTATTTTGAGAAGACATAATTGCTTAGTTAGTATGCTTGAAGTATTATTATTTTTATGTCAATATTAAACTTTTGTCTTGAATCTTTTGGATTTGAATATTCATACCACAATTAAGAAAATTACATTGAAATTATGCCAAGAAGCATTCCACATCAAAAATTCTGCTTTTATCATTTACCTACTCGAGGACGAGCAGGAATAAAGCTTGGGGATGCTTGATATGTCTCCAACATATCTATAATTTTTTATTGTTCCATGCTATATTATATTCTGTTTTGTACATTACTGGCTTTATTATACACTTTTATATTATTTTTGGGACTAACCTATTAACCGGAGGCCCAGCCCAGAACTGCTGTTTTTTGCCTATTTAAGAGTTTCATAGAAAAAGAATATCAAACGGAGTCCAAACGGAATGAAACCTTCGGGAACGTGATTTTTGAAATGAACGTGATCCGGAGGACTTGGACCCTACGTCAAGAAAGCAACCAGGAAGGCATGAGGGAGGGGGGGGCCCCCCCCCCCCCCCCCCCCAGGCGCGCCCTCCACCCTCATGGGGCCCACGTTGCTGCACCAACGTACTTCTTCCTCCTATATATACCTACGTACCCCCAAACTACCAGATACGGAGCCAAAACCCTAATTCCACCGCCGAAACCTTCTGTACCCATGAGATCCCATCTTGGGGCCTTTTCCGGATCTCCCCAGAGGGGGCATCGATCACAGAGGGCTTCTACATCAACACCATAGCCTCTCCGATGATGTGTGAGTAGTTTATTTCAGACCTCCAGGTCCATAGTTATTAGCTAGATGGCTTCTTCTCTCTTTTTGGATCTCAATACAATGTTCTCCCCCTCTCTTGTGGAGATCTATTCAATGTAATATTCTTTTGTGGTGTGTTTGTTGAGACCGATGAATTGTGGGTTTATGATCAAGTTTATCTATGAACAATATTTGAATCTTCTCTGAATTCTTTTATGTATGATTGGTTATCTTTGCAAGTCTCTTCGAATTATAAGTTTGGTTTGGCCTACTAGATTGATCTTCCTTGCAACGGGAGAAGTGCTTAGCTTTGGGTTTAATCTTGTGGTGTCCTTTCCCAGTGACAGTAGGGGCAGCAAGGCACGTATTGTATTGTTGCCATCAAGGATAACAAGATGGGTTTTATATCATATTGCATGAGTTTATCCCTCTACATCATGTCATCTTGCTTAAAGTGTTACTCTGTTCTTTTGAACTTAATACTCTAGATGCATGCTGGATAGCGGTCGATGTGTGGAGTAATAGTAGTAGATGCAGGCAGGAGTCGGTCTACTTATCTCGGACATGATGCCTATATACATGATCATACCTAGATATTCTCATAACTATGCTCAATTCTGTCAATTGCTCAATAGTAATTTGTTTACCCACCATAATACTTATGCTCTCGAGAGAATCCACTAGTGAAACCTATGGCCCCCGGGTCTATTTTCCATCATATTAATCTTTCATCAACAAGCTATTTCTTTGCCGTTTTTATTTTGCTTTATTTACATTGCAACTTTATCATAAAAATACCAAAAATATTATCTTATCATATCTATCAGATCTCACTTTCGTAAGTCACCGTGAAGGGATTGAGAACCCCTTTATTGCGTTGGTTGCGAGGATTTTATTTGTTTGTGTAGGTGTGAGGGACTCGCTCGTGGCCTCCTACTGGATTGATACCCTGGTTCTAAAAAACTGAGGGAAGTACTTACGCTACTTTGCTGCATCACCCTTTCCTCTTCAAGGGAAAACCAATGCAGTGCTCAAGAGGTAGCATTGCTCCTTCATAATTGTTATACACCTTCGCAAATAATTGTCGTCTCTGCGCCCAAACTAGAGACCTTGGGTGTAATTCGTGATCCGTTTGATGATCACAACAAATTGGTGTTTGGCTCCACACTTATTCAGGGACCGTATATTATCATCTACACATTGGTAATCATAAGCTGCATTTTCCATTTGTGCGCATATGTTTTATATCATCTTGGAGTACACTTTGGGTACTAATATTATGTTATATGCTAAATGAAGAGTTCATCCATGGATGGCCTATCAATGCTGCTGGATTCTATCAAGGTCTTATGTATCGGAATGTTTAGTTTTGATCTGAACATAATATTGGCTTGCTGCGATGCTTTCCATCTCGGGAGAATTTATATATAGAGGTGATGATTTCATGCACATTGAAAGCCCGTATATATTGTACTAGAATTAATCGTTCAGCTGTCACTCTTTCGACATACTCTTTGTTCAGACCTTAACTGTTTTCAATCTTCATGTCTACTTAGGCAGTGCTACCACATGGAAAAAAACATATAACCAATCGGTGGCATAATAAGCACCAGGATTTTCTTAGTTCTGATGACATTAGTTTGAAGACAATAACAATGGAAGGATATGCATCCAACCAGGCAAACAGAAGCTTTGTCACATTCTTCCTGTTGAATGCGAGGTTACTATTGTCCACGAGGCTTAAGTTTTACCGCAAGAGATTTCTCGCGGATGGACACGTTGGACAGCAAAAAAAGAAGTTTCAGGTGGACAAATGGGCTTCTAAACATGCTCGGCTTCTATTTACAACAAGTTGTAGTCATCCTGAAATAATTTTTTTTGCACAAGATGTTGATTTTACGGATCAGACCGATCCATTTGTTTGTGACTGCGAAAAAGAGTGGTTGGGTTAGATGTTACTGCCATGTTCAATATGGGTTTTGTCTAAAAAAATTGATGAACAATTAATCCTTGGGCTTTTTGTACCATTTGTAAGCTTGAGTTGCATGTTGTTGCCCTTGTACTCCCCTCCACCTGCCACTACACTGCCGCATCTTCCACGGCTGTTGTTCGTTTCCATCCGAGGCCTCGTCGTCGTTCTCCGCCTTGGTTCGCTCGCTATGCCCACCATCATCTGGCGTTGTCAACATGGTCAACAACCTCCCTGCAAAAAAAACATGGTCAACAACCAAGAGGAATCATGATATGACTGTACGTGGAGAGGCTGACAGTACGGACACACCAGGGTCATTGCATTACGCAAGCAGGTGCTTCGTTATTACAAGCAAAAAAAATACTTCCTCCTAATTCCACACTGCTAGAAAATCACTTAAATGTATTAAAAGGTCAAATGATCCCTGAAATTTTCCAAAATTTGACATGACAGTTGTATTAGTACTACAAAATTTCCCGTTCATTTAAAACACCATCGTTTCCACTTTACTCCAAATTCGTCTTTCACGGCTAATAAAAAATATGTACAACATCACACACAGTTGTTTTCTAGGAACCATTTGCGATGAAAATATCTGGGTCTATTTAAGTCTCCGTCCTTAAGCTTCGCCGGCTCGTCTGCTCCAGTGTCGGCAACCCCTGAATTCACGAATCCCAATACCCATTCCGGCACCCCCTTCTTGCACAGATGACGCCGTGGAAATGCTTCGTGAAGGCACGTACGATGGTCGTGTCCCCCCCCCCGAGCGCCGCCGCCTACGCCGAGAGCGCGGCTACCTACACCGAGAGTGTCGCCGCATCCGCATTGAGTGCGGCCGCTTCCACCGAGAGGGCGTCTACGGCAGCCAACACGGCAGTCGCGGCAGCCAAGACGGCTGCAGCTACTGCGGCGACGCCGGCTGCAAACGCCGAGAGCGCTCGAGCTGCCGTCCATGCCGCCGATGTTGCCCTGGCCCGGGTCGAGGCCATCCACGCCAAGATCGAGGATGCACACGCCAAGATATTCCAGGCCACCTCGGACTCCAGCATGCAACCCATGTCTGAAAAAGCGGCAGTGGCCATGGGCACCTGCTTCCTCATGAGGTCACCGAGCGAGAGCTGGAGATGCAGGAGGCGGCATAGATCAAGGAGCGCCGGGAGGAGTTGTGCATGGCCGAGGTCGAGGTAGAGAAGAGTCTTTCCGTCGAGGAATCGGCGGTGGAGTACCAACACGATCTTTGGCGCAGCCACTACTATGAGTACTACATCCTTGAGGGCGGCGCCGACGACGAGGACGAGGACGAGGATGCGGTCAACTTCAGCAAGGGGGACGCGGAGTCCACCAATGGCGGCATGTCGCTAGGACAAGTCATCGACATCTCATCTCACACCGGCGATGCATAGGCCAGTGCGGCGGCAGATTTGTTAAAATTACACAACGAGCGGATAACACTAGGGACCCAGCAGCTCGCCCAGTTGGTTTTTTAGTTTCAGAGACGGAGCTCAACTGCGCGTTGTGCGGGGGCTATGGCCCGTCTAGCCCACGCTTACGCTTTTATTTAAGCACATGACGAGCCAGTTGATATCTTTTTTCTTTTTGAAAATGGCTAGCCTAGTTCTTTTTTTGGAGAACACCAAAACCGAGGCCTACTTGCTTTTCTCAGCCCTGCTGGGCAGCAAATCTTTCAAGACGAGGAGGGAGAGATGTAAAGTAGTAAGAAATGGGCTTCCCTAGAAAATGGGCTATAAGTTGTAAGAAATGGGCTGTAAATTTTTAAACCTAAGGCAACCGGCAATTACATTAAAATATCATTTTTTCTGGATTTCTCTACTCTCTACTCTTATAAAAACCAAAGCGAACTGGCAATTACATTAAAAGAATGTCTTTTCTCCCACAAGACAAACTACTCATATAAATGCATCTTCATGTTCCGTGCAACGCACATGCATCTTGCTAGTTAAGATTTTAAATTTCATTTATTTTTTGCGGAGAATTGTTTTTTGATTTTTATTTTGATATAATTTTTAAAAAATTATTTTTAACGCGACTCGAAATTTCGTGATTAAAAGAGTTCTGACCCCATCGAAATATGAAAAATTTCATTGAATTTTTTAGAAGTGCCCAGAATATATGGTCTGTAATGCTAATAAAAGAAATGGGCTTCAAATATCCTTAAGAATTAGCAAATGGGCTGTAAATTATTGAAAATAATGGCTAATGGGTTGTATGTTGTTTTCCACAGATTTGGAGGCTGACTTCTGGGCCTACTAGGTTGACGATGATGCTGTCCTAAAAAAATTTGACGCGTACACAAGGCTTTGTCAACTTAGTCAACACAGAGCAGTGGCTGTTGGATGTCCATCCAACGGCCGCCGTGCTTCTTCAATCTCTGATCTTCCTGCTCCAGCCGCCCAAACCAGTGCCGGCGGGACTGCCTGCTCCCTCCCCCCATGGCTGGTTGCGCTGCCGCTAGGCCATCCCTCTACACACCCGCACATCCTGTTATTTTCCGGCGATGTCAGCCTCACCACGCAGCCGACCAGTCAGCGCTGGTACACCCCTCAGCGTGGGCATCTGCTGTGGTGGCTTTGCCAGCTCCGGGTCATTCCCTTCCTGGGCCTCGCCCTCGTCCACCACGTTCGTGCTCTCGGCACGGTGAGGTCAACATGGTCGACAAACAACAGCCATCGGAAGAGGCTTACAGTAGGGCTCCTGCTACGTCTTGAGCTTGTGTTGGTTTTCCCCGAAGAGGAAGGGATGATGCAGTAGAGTAGCGTAAGTATTTCCCTCAGTTTTTGAGAACCAAGGTATCAATCCAGTAGGAGCCCACGTTCAAGTCCCTTGTACCTGCACAAAGCGATAGCTACTCGCAACCAACGCGATTAGGGGTTGTCAATCCCTTCACGGTCACTTACGAGAGTGAGATCTGATAGCTATAATATTTTTGGTATTTTTGGTATAAAGATGCAAAGTAAAAAGTAAAAGAAAAATAAAAAGCAAAGCAAGATTAAAGTAATGGAGATTGATATGATGAGAATAGACCCGGGGGCCATAGGTTTCACTAGTGGCTTCTCTCAGGAGCATAAGTATTCTACGGTGGGTGAACAAATTACTGTTGAGCAATTGACAGAATTGATCATAGTTATGAGAATATCTAGGCATGATCATGTATATAGGCATCACGTCCGTGACAACTAGACCGAAACGATTCTGCATCTACTACTATTACTCCACTCATCGACCGCTATCCAGCATGCATCTAGAGTATTAAGTTTAAAAAAGAGTAACGCCTTAAGCAAGATGACATGATGTAGAGAGATAAATTCATGCAAGATGAAATAAACCCCATCTTGTTATCCTCGATGGCA
This sequence comes from Triticum urartu, assembly GCF_003073215.2. NCBI lineage: Eukaryota > Viridiplantae > Streptophyta > Magnoliopsida > Poales > Poaceae > Triticum > Triticum urartu. Next base: position 260,416,744 of record NC_053023.1, read on the forward strand.
ACGATACAATACGTGCCTTGATGCCCCTTCTGTCACTGGGTAAGGACACCGCAAGATCGAACCCAAAGCTAAACACTTCTCCCATGGCAAGAACTATCAATCTAGTTGGCCAAACCAAACGGATAATTCGTTGAGACTTGCAAAGATAACCAATCATACATAAAAGAATTCAGAGAAGATTCAAATATTATTCATAGATAGACTTGATCATAAACCCACAATTCATTGGTCTCAACAAACACACCGCAAAAACAAGATTACATCGAATAGATCTCCACAAGAGAGGGGGAGAACTTTGTATTGAGATTCAAAGAGAGAGAAGAAGCCATCTAGCTACTAACTATGGATCTGAAGGTCTGAGGTAAACTACTCACACTTCATCGGAGGGGCTAGGATGATGTAGAAGCCATCCTTGATGACGGCCCTCTTCCGGCAGAGCTCCGGAACAGGCCCCAAGATGGGATCTCGTGGATACAGAAAGTTGCGGCGGTGGAATTAGGTTTTTCGCTCCTGTTCTGATCGTTTGGGGGTACGTGTGTATATATAGGAGGAAGAAGTACGTCGGAGGAGCAACGAGGGGCCCACGAGGCAGGGCGGCGCGCCCTAGGGGGGGTGCCCCCCACCCTCGTGACCGCCTCTTTTGTTCCTTGGAGCAGGGTCCAAGTCTCCTGGATCACGTTCGGTGAGAAAATCACGTTCCCGAAGATTTTATTCCGTTTGGACTCCGTTTGATATTCCGTTTCTTCGAAACACTGAAATAGGCAAAAAAAACAACAATTCTGGGCTGGGCCTCCGGTTAATAGGTTAGTCCCAAAAATAATATAAAAGTGGAAAATAAAGCCCAATATAGTCCAAAACAGTAGATAATCTAGCATGGAGCAATCAAAAATTATAGATACCTTGGAGACGTATCAGGCATCCCCAAGCTTAATTCCTGCTCGTCCTCGAGTAGGTAAATGATAACAAAATTGATGAGGAGTGCTACTTGGCATAATTTCAATGCAAATCTTCTTAATTGTGGTATGAATATTCAGATTAGAAAGATTCAAGACAAAAGTTTATATTGACATAAAAATAATAGTAATTCAAGCATACTAACAAAGCAATTATGTCTTCTCAAAATAACATGGCCAAAGAAAGTTATCCCTACAAAATCATATAGTCTGGCTATGCTCCATCTTCACCACACAAAGTATTTAAATCATGCACAACCCCGATGACAAGCCAAGCAATTGTTACATACTCTAACTTTTTCAAAACTTTTTCAATCTTCACGCAATACATGAGCGTGAGCCATGGATATAGCACTATAGGTGAAATAGAATGGTGTTTGTGGAGAAGACAAAAAGGAGGGGAAGATAGTCTCACGTCAACTAGGTGTATCAACGGGCTATGGAGATGCCCATTAATAGATATCAATGTGAGTGAGAAGGGATTGCCATGCAACAAATGCACTAGAGCTATAAATATATGAAAGCTCAACAAAAGAAACTAGTGGGTGTGCATCCAACTTTCTTGCTCACGAAGACCTAGGGCAATTTGAGGAAGCCCATTATTGGAATATACAAGCCAAGTTCTATAATGAAAAATTCCCACTAGTATATGAAAGTGACAACATATGAGACTCTCTATATGAAGAACAGGGTGCTACTTTGAAGCACAATATATGAGACTCGCTATATCATGGTGCTACTTTGAAGCACAAGTGTGGAAAAAAAGATAGTAGCATTGCCCCTTTTTATTTTATTTTTATTTTTTTGGGCCTTCTTGTTTTTCTTTGGCCTTTCTATTTTTTTTTTTGGGATAATGCTCTATTGAATGATGATCATCACACTTTTATTTATTTACAACTCAATGATTACAACTCGATTCTAAAACAAAGTATGACTCTATATGGATGCCTCCGGCGGTGTACCGGGATATCCAATGAATCAAGAGTGACAAGTATGAAGAAATTATGAACGGTGGCTTTGCCACAAATACTATGTCAACTACATGATCATGCTAAGCAATATGACAATGGTGAATGTGTCATGATGAACTAGATGGTGGAAAGTTGCATGGCAATATATCTCGGAATGGCTATGGAAATGCCATAATAGGTAGGTATGGTGGCTATTTTGAGGAAGGTATATGGTAGGTGTATGATACCGGCGAAAGGTGCACGGTATTAGAGAGGCTAGAAAAGGTGGAAGGGTGAGAGTGCGTATAATCCATGGACTCAACATTAGTCATAAAGAACTCATATACTTATTGCAAAAATCTAGAAGTTATCAAAGCAAAGTATTACGCGCATGCTCCTAGGGGGATAGATTGGTAGGAAAAGACCATCGCTCGTCCCCAACCGCCACTCATAAGGAAGACAATCAACAAATAAATCATGCTCTGACTTCGTTACATAACGGTTCACCATACGTGCATGCTACGGGAATCACAAACCTTAATGCAAGTATTCTTTAAATTCACAACTACTCAACTAGCATGACTTTAATATTATCACTTCCATATCTCAAAACAATTATCATGCTTCAATATTTTCTTAGTATTCAACACACTCAAAAGAAAGTTTCACAAATCTTGAATACCAAGCATATCATTATTAAGCAAATTACCATGCTATTAAGAGACTCTCAAAATAATTTAAGTGAAGCATGAGAGATCAATAGTTTCTTTAAAACAAATCCACCACCGTGCTCTAAAAGATCTAAGTGAAGCACATAGAGCAAAATTATAACACTCAAAAGATATAAGTAAAGCACATAGAGAAAAATTATCTAGATCAAAAGATATAAGTGAAGCACATAGAGCAAAACTACTACGCTCAAAAGATATAAGTGAAGCACACAGAGCAAAATTATCTAGCTCAAAAGATATAAGTGAAGCACATATAGTATTCTATCAAATTTAATTCATGTATGGCTCTCTCACAAGGTGTTTACAGCAAGGATGATTGTGGCATACTAATACACAAAGACACAAATAATACAAGATGCTCCAAGCAAAACACATATCATGTTGGTGAATAAAAATATATCTCCAAGTAAATTACCGATGGAAGTGGGCGAAAGAGGGGATGCCTTCCGGGGCATCCCCAAGCTTTGACTTTTTGGTGTCCTTGGATTATCTTGGGTGTGCCATGGGCATCCCCAAGATTAGGCTCTTGCCACTACTTGTTCCATGATCCGTCAAAAGAATTCACCCAAAACTTGAAAACTTCACAACACAAAACTCAAAATAGAAAACTCGTGAGCTCCGTTAGCGAAAGAAAACAAAAGACCACTTCAAGGTACTGTAATGAACTCATTCTTTATTTATATTTGTGTTAAACCTACTTTATTCCAACTTCTCTATGGATTATAAACTATTTTACTAGCCATAAATTCATCAAAATAAGCAAACAACACACGAAAAACAGAATCTGTCAAAAACAGAACTGTCTGTAGTAATCTGTAGCTAGCGCAAGATCTGGAACCCCAAAAATTCTAAAATAAATTGATGGACGAGAGGAATTTATCTATTAATCATATTCAAAAATAATTAACTAAATAGCACTCTTCAAATAAAAATGACAGCAGTTCTCATGAGCGCTAAAGTTTCTGTTTTTTACAGCAAGTTCAACAAGACTTTCCCCAAGTATTCCCAACGGTTCTACTTGGCACAAACACTAATTAAACACAAAAAAACACAACCAAAACAGAGTCTAAATAATTTATTTATTACTAAGCAGGAGAAAAAAGCAAGGAATAAAAATAAAATTGGTTTGCCTCCCAACAAGCGCTATCGTTTAACGCCCCTAGCTAGGCATAAAAGGGAGGATAGATCTAAGTATTGCCATCTTTGGTAGGTAATTCTTCAATTAGGAATCTACCATCTTTAGGAATTTCTTTATTTTTATTAATTATCAAACTTTTAGGCACAAGATCGAAAAATTCATTTGTAATAAATGGTTCCTTAATGATTGCAAAAAGATTGGGATGAATACTTATAGATTTAAGATCCGCAGTTTCCTTACTAAATGATCCACCCTTATTTTTAGGAACATACATAAGCTTGGCAATTTTAGTAGGAGGACTTGGAGTATTCTTTACGGAAGAAAAAGCAGTTCCCAAGTTTGTAATGATACCCTCAAGTTTATCAATTCTAGTAGAATCTAGGTTTATCTTCTCATTAACTACGGGTTCCTTTTCCTTAAGATTTTTCAAAGTCATTCCTACCTTAGATCCATATTGAGTAATTTGATTGTGGATCTTTTTATCTAGATTTTCAATTAATTCAATATTAGCAACTTTATTTTCAATAATTTCAAGTCTTTGCATAACATGCTCCAAAGTTAACATGGTTCCATTAACCAAAAGAGGTGGTGAGCCAAATAAATCTATCATAGCATTATAAGAATCAAAAGTATGGCTTCCCAAGAAGTTCCCTCCGGTAATGGTATCGAGGATATATCTATACCAAGGATTAACATCTATTTTGAGCATTGCAAATTCTATACCAAGCATCTTTTAGATTTTCTCCCTCCCTTTGTTTAAAATTTAGAACTTCACTCTCGGGAGACAACGGAGAAGATACGAGACTAGACATGATGACAAGCAAACGCGAGCAAACAAAAGGCAAACGGGCAAAAAGAGGCAAGTAGAGAGGGAGGATAGAGAGAGAGGGCGAATAAAACGGCAAGGGTGAATTGGGGGGAGAGGAAAGCGAGAGGCAAATGGCAAATAATGTAATGCGAGAGATAGGGATTGTGATGGGTACTTGGTATGTTGACTTTTTGCATAGACTCCCCAGCAACAGCGCCAGAAATCCTTCTTGCTACGTCTTGAGCTTGCGTTGGTTTTCCCCAAAGAGGAAGGGATGATGCAGCAGAGTAGCGTAAGTATTTCCCTCAGTTTTTGAGAACCAAGGTATCAATCCAGTAGGAGCCCACGCTCAAGTCCCTCGTACCTGCACAAAGCGATAGCTACTCGCATCCAACGCGATTAGGGGTGTCAATCCCTTCACGGTCACTTACGAGAGTGAGATCTGATAGATATAATATTTTTGGTATTTTTGGTATAAAGATGCAAAGTAAAAAGGAAAAGCAAAATAAAAAGCAAAGCAAGATTAAAGTAATGAAGATTGATACGATGAGAATAGACCTCGGGGCCATAGGTTTCACTAGTGGTTTCTCTCAAGAGCATAAGTATTCTACGGTGGGTGAACAAATTACTGTTGAGCAATTGACAGAATTGAGCATAGTTATGAGAATATCTAGGCATGATCATGTATATAGGCATCACGTCCGTGACAAGTAGACCGAAACGATTCTGCATCTACTACTATTACTCCACTCATCGACTGCTATCTAGCATGCATCTAGAGTATTAAGTTAAAAACAGAGTAACGCCTTAAGCAATATGACATGATGTAGAGAGATAAATTCATGCAATATGAAATAAACCCCATCTTGTTATCCTCGATGGCAACGATATAATACGTGCCTTGCTGCCCCTTCTGTCACTGGGTAAGGACACCGCAAGATCGAACCCAAAGCTAAACACTTCTCCCATGGCAAGAACTACCAATCTAGTTGGCCAAACCAAACGGATAATTCGAAGAGACTTGCAAAGATAACCAATCATACATAAAAGAATTCAGAGAAGATTCAAATATTATTCATAGATAGACTTGATCATAAACTCACAATTCATCGGTCTCAACAAACACACTTCAAAAAGAAGATTACATCGAATAGATCTCCACAAGAGAGGGGGATAACTTTGTATTGAGATTCAAACAGAGAGAAGAAGCCATGTAGCTACTAACTATGGACCCGAAGGTCTGAGGTAAACTACTCACACTTCATCGGAGCGGCTAGGATGATGTAGAAGCCCTCCGTGATGACGGCCCTCTTCCGGCGGAGCTCCGGAACAGTCCCCAAGATGGGATCTCGTGGATACAGAAAGTTGTGGCGGTGGAATTAGGTTTTTGGCTCCTGTTCTGATCGTTTGGGGGTACGTGTGTATATATAGGAGGAAGAAGTACGCCGGAGGAGCAACGAGGGGCCCACGAGGCAGGGGGCGCCCTAGGGGGGCGCCCCCCACCCTCGTGACCGCCTCTTTTGTTCCTTGGAGCAGGGTCCAAGTCTCCTGGATCACGTTCGGTGAGAAAATCACGTTCCCGAAGATTTTATTCCGTTTGGACTCCGTTTGATATTCTGTTTCTTCGAAACACTGAAATAGGCAAGAAACAGCAATTCTGGGCTGGGCCTCCGGTTAATAGGTTAGTCCCAAAAATAATATAAAAGTGGAAAATAAAGCCCAATATAGTCCAAAACAGTAGATAATATAGCATGGAGCAATCAAAAATTATAGATACGTTGGAGACGTATCAGGTCCATACAAGGAAATGCCTCCTTATTATGCGCAAAATAATGTTTCCTCCACCTGACAACTGGGACACACCGGAAGGGCCTCTACATTTCTTGGAAAAAAATGTTTCCCCCGCTGTCAGCTCGAACCCACCAGCTATATCTTCGCACACAAGGAAGTGCCTCCTTGTTATGAACAAAAAATGAATACTCCCCCTGCTAGCTGGGACCCACCATTGTGGGAGGCTGACTTGTGGGCCTACTAAGATGACGGGGACAGAGGGCTTTGTCAACTTAGTCAATATGAACGATTCTAGCTCCAGTGACCGTACGATGTCCATCCAACAGCCGTAGTGCTTCTTCAACCTCTGGTCTTCTCGCTCCAGCCGCCCAAAGCAGCGCTGGTCGTGCCACCTGCTCCTGCCTCCCATGGCCGGTTGTGCTGCCGCGAAGGCCTCACTGCCCCCTACTACTCCCACCGCTATCCAGGCCATCCCTCCACTTACCCACACCCCCTCTTATTCTGCGGCGACGACAGCCTCACACCGAAGCCGAACCAGTGAACCCTCGTACTCCTCTCCGCGTGTGCATCAACTGCCGCCTCTTCCCCGGCCCTGCGTCGTCCCCTTCCTAGGCCTCGCCGTCGTCCACCGCCCTGGTGCTCTCGGCGCGTCGTGGTCAACATGGTCAATGAATGACTTCCATCGGAAGAGTACTGTACATGGAGAGGCTGACAGCTGGGTCCACGACCGCAGCAAGCAAGTGCCTCCTTATTACGCGGAAAATAACGATTCCTCCACCTGACAGCGAGGACCCACCGGACAGGCCACTGTATTTCATGAAAAAAAAGGTTTCCCCTGACTACTGGGACTCACCAGCTACATCTTTGCACGCAAGGAAGTGTGTCCATATTACGGGCAAAAAATGATTTGCCCCCCTGACTGCTGGGACCCACCAGCTACATCTTCGCATGCAAGGAAGTGCCTGACAATCGGGACCCACCCGGTCGAAGCGTACGTAGCGTTGTCATTCTGGTCACGAACATGTACGTACATACTGCTCAATCGGTCTGTCTGCAGGCTGCAGCAATGAACCGTGGCCATCTAAGGAAGGGCACGTGTGGTAGTAGAGGCGCGTGTAGGATCGAAAGTAAGTCTAGAGGGGGGTGATTAGACTACTTGACCAAAAAATCTAAACTTTTCCCAATTTTAAGACTTGGCAGATTTTAGCAACTTAGCACAATTCAAGTAATCAACCTACACATGCAATTCTAAGAGTATAGCAGCGAAATGTAAAACAATTGCATCTGAAGGTAAAGGAAGGACTTTGGAGGGAGCAAACGCAATGTAGACACGGAGATTTCTGGCGTGGTTCCGATAGGTGGTGCTATCGTGCATCCACGTTGATGGAGACTTCAACCCACTAAGGGTAACGGTTGCGCGAGTCCACGGATGGCTCCACCCATGAAGGGTCCATGAAGAAGCAACCTTGCCTATCCCACCATGGCCATCGCCCACGAAGGACTTGCCTCACAAGGGTAGATCTTCACGAAGTAGGCGATCTCCTTGCCCGTACAAACTCCTTGGTTCAACTCCACAATCTTCACGGAGGCTCCCAAGTTACACCTAACCAATCTAGGAGACACCACTCTCCAAAAGGTAATATATGGTGTGTTGATGATGAACTCCCTACTCTTGTGCTTCAAATGATAGTCTCCCCAACGCTCAACTCTCCCTCATAGGATTGGATTTGGTAGAAAGATGATTTGAGTGGAAAGCAACTTGGGAAAGGCTAGAGATCAAGATTTATGTGGTTGGAATGGAATATCTTGACCTCAACACAAGTGTAGGTGGTTCTTTATCAGAAAATGTATGTTGGAAGTGTAGGCATATTCTGATGGCTCTCTCTCTAAATGAAGAGTGGGTGGAGGGGTATATATAGCCTCCACACAAAATCTAACTGTTACACACAAATCACCAAACTCGGTGGGACCGAATCGTAAAACTCGGTCAGACCGATTTGGTTCATAATGTGACTGTTAGGCATTTCGGTGGGACCGATTTCATTAGGGTTAGGGCATAACGTAATCTCGGTGAGACCGATTACACAAACTCGGTGGGACTGATTTTGGTAATAGACAAACAGAGAGTTGGTCAGGCAAACTCGGTGGGACCGATTCGCTCATCTCGGTTAGACCGAAATGTTACGAAAGGGAAACAGAGAGTTTGCATTGCAATCTCGGTGCATCTCGGTTGGACCTAAACGTTGCGAAGGGAAACAGAGAGTTTGCAATTCCATCTCGGTGAGACCGAGATCCCTATCGGTGAGACCAAAGTGACGAGGGTTTCAGGCAGTGGCTATGTCAAGTGAACTCAGTGGCGTCGGATAGAAGATTTCTATGGGGCGGAGTTTGACTTTTGGTTTGGGACATATGTGGATATGAGAAAGTAGTTGAGGGTTTTTGGAGCATATCACTAAGCATTTTGAGCAAGTAACTCACTAAGAAACACCGCACCCCCTTTTAATAGTATTGGCTTTTCCTATGGACTCAATGTGATCTTGGATCACTAAAAGTAAAATGTAGAGTCTTGTGCTTTGAGCTTGAGCCAATCTTTTGTCCTTAGCATTTTGAGGGGTCCACTTTCTAATCCATGCCATGCCAATCATTGAGCTTTCCTAAAATATTTATCTTCAAATAGCATTAGATCAATGAGCTATATGTTGTTAGGATACCAAAACCACCCAGGGATAATTGCACTTTCAATCTCCCCCTTTTTGGTAATTGATGACAACATATAGATCAAAGCTTTGACAAATGAAAATAAGATTGAAATACATCGTCGCTTTGAGCCTATGATCTATACATATTTCTCCCCCTTTGGCAACAAGTTACCATAAAGTTCGAAAATACATAGTGCTATACGTCTCTCAGGCTTGGTCTTCGGGAGGTGGTGTAGAGAGAACTCCAAGGATGAAGGCTTCCGACAATGCAGTTCGAGCTGATGGAGGTGGAGTAGGTGCTGGAGGTGGCACTGGAGCTGTAGCTGCTGGTGTTGACACTGTAGCTCTAGCATCTGAAACTGGCACTGCAGTAGATCTTGGACCTCGTGGCACGCGCTGAAAAGCATTAGTAGTTGCCTTTCCTTTCCTCTCCTCTGATTCCTCCTAAAGCTGCTCAACTGAAGTCTGAATCTCAGTCACCTTCAGATCAAGATCATAGAATTTTGTCTCCACAATACTCTCAAGGCTCTCCTGATTCTGAGTTAGGGTGGCCAAGCTCTTCTCAATCCTCAGTGTAGCTTGAATCAGATAGCCTAATTGATTTTGCTTGCTATTTAGGAAAACTTGAGATGCCTCTTCAACACTGGGCATCTTGGCAACTTTCTCGGCCTTTGCCTTGGTCTCTTCTCTTGGACTTGAGCTGATGATGGTTCCTCCTCATTCATCACAACAGTGTTGTCTTCAAATTCAGGATGTAAGGGTAGATGCTCCTTGTCCAGCAAATAAATTCTTGTGCCCATCTTAGAATTGATTAGCTCCTAAATATGTGGAGCATACCCACAACTTCTCTTTTGATCAGCAGCAGTCCTCTTGATCGTTTCTACAATCAAGCTCATAACTTTGAACTTCTGAGGGCCATCAAAAATTTGCAGCATGTTGATGGAGTGTCCTCTGATCATCTTGTGATCTCTTGACTTGGGTAGCAATGTGTGCCTTAAGATCCAGTTAATAGTAGGCAAACCAGACAACAAAAAGTGTATAGATCCAAGCTTATGTGTTTCCAAAGCCTTATCAGGGATCTCTTTGTACATGTTTGCCATGGAGTTGTGGTCTTTCTTCTTGGTGGCATACACATCCAAGTCATCTTCATTTTCTTCAGGGGCATTGATTAACTTGGCCCACTCCTCAACAGTGGATTGGTACCTGGTACCCTCAGACATCCATACTATCCTCCCATCTAGATAGAAGTGGGCAGTGGAGTAAAACTGCATGATCAACTCATCATTCCATTTGGTGAGCTTTTGTCCAATGAATTCATCTACTCCACATGCCTTAAAGCTGTCATAAACTCCTAGGAAGTGACCTTCATTTTCCTGGATGTATTCCCAATCGACCCATTTCATGTCACATACAATGAGCTTCTTGTCAAGCAAAATTGTCTCATAGAAGTCTTGTTGTTCCTTTGTATGGAACCTGTAGTCAACTGCAGTCCTCCTCCTAACAACATAGGGATCAGACCGTCTCCAAAATCTCAGTCCTGCATCTTTCCTGATGTGCATGTCCTCAGTGATTGGATGAGAAACATTGTGGTCAGGAATTTTAGGCTTCAACTTCCTTAAAACAAGAGAATCATCTTCCTCTTCTTCAGCTTCAGGCACTGGGGCCTTGTTCTTCTCCTTGGCAGGTATACTCCTGGTGTTCCTCTTGGGCTTTGGGGGTTTCTGAGCAGCAGCCTTGGGAGCAGATTTGGGCTTAGATGGAGCAGCCCCTGACTTAATTGCATCTCCCATAAGCTTCTGAGACTTGGGAGCTGGTGCAGCATCCTCTTTCTCCTCCTCTTCTTTTGGATCTCTCATAATGGAGTATCTACCAAGCACTCTGGCAGTGGTCTTCTTGACCCTTTCCTTCCTTTTCTTTCCTTCTCCAACAACCTCTTCAGTTGGCTTTGGACGTATCAAGCATCCCAAGCTTAATTCCTGCTCGTCCTCAAGTAGGTAAATGATAAAAGCAGAATTTTTGATGTGGAATGCTACCTAGCATAATTCTCAATGCAATTTTCTTTATTATGGCATGAATATTCAGATCCGAGAGATTCAAGACAAAAGTTTAATATTGACATAAAAATAATAATACTTCAGGCATACTAACTAAGAAATCATGTCTTCTCAAAATAACATGGCAAAAGAAAGTTCATCCCTACAAAATCATATAGTTTGGTCATGCTCCATTTTCGTCACACAAGAATGCTCTCATCTTGCATAACCACGATGACAAGCCAAGCAATTGTTTCATACTTTAGGATCGAAAGTATGTCTAGAGGGGGGATGATTAGACTACTTGACCAAATAAAAATCTAGCCTTTTCCCAATTTTAAGTCTTGGCGGAATTTAGCAACTTAACACAAGTCAAGCAATCAACCTACACATGCAATTCTAAGAGTATAGCAGCGGAATGTAACAATTGCATATGAAGGTAAAGGGAGGAGTTTGGAGGGAGCAAACGCAATGTAGACATGGAGATTTTTGGCATGGTTCCAATAGGTGGTGCTATCGTACATCCACGTTGATGGAGACCTCAAGCCACGAAGGGTAACGGATGCGCGAGTCCACGGAGGGCTCCACCCACGAAGGGTCCACAGAGAAGCAACCTTGTCTATCCCACCATGGCCATCGCCCACGAAGGACTTGCCTCATCAGGGTAGATGTTCACGAAGTGCAGGAATAAGTGGAGAGGAGCCACCATGGGCCCACGAGGCAGGGGGCGCGCCCAGGGGGGTGGGCGCGCCGTGGACCCTCGTGGTCAGGTGCTTGCTCCCCCTGCTATGTTCTCAGTGCCAGATATTCTCAAATATTCCAAAAAATCATATTTTAATTTCAGGGCATTTAGAGAACTTTTATTTTTAGGGTATTTTTATATTGCACGGATAATTCAGAAAATAGACAGAAATTACTATTTTTGCTTTATTTAATATAAATAACAGAAAGTCAAAAGAGGGTACAGAGAGTTGTGCTTTCTAACTTCATCCATCTCATGCTCATCAAAAGGAATCCACTAACAAGGTTGATCGGGTCTTGTTAACAAACTCATTCCAAATAACATGGAACCGGAGAATTTTCGAATAACACTAGGTTACCTCAACGGGGATATGCATGTCCCCAACAATAAGAATATCATATTTCTTCTTGACAGTAGGAAGAGGAAATTCAAAACCTCCAAAAATAATCGATGGGATTTTTCCAATAGAATTGATACTGTGGACTTGAGGTTGTTTCCTCGGAAAGTGTACTGTATGCTCATTACCATTAACATAAAAAGTGACATTGCCTTTGGTGCAATCAATAACAGCCCCTGCAGTATTCAAAAAGGGTCTTCCAAGAATAATAGACATACCATCGTCCTCGTGAATGTCAAGAATAACAAAGTCCGTTAAAATAGTAACGTTTGCAACTACAACAGGCACATCCTCACAAATACCGACAGGTGTAGCAGTCGATTTATCAGCCATTTGCAAAGATATTTCAGTAGGTGTCAAGTTATTCAAATCAAGTCTACAATATAAAGAGAGTGGAATAGCACTAACACTGGCTCCAAGATCACATAAAGCAGTTTTAACATAGTTTCTTTTAATGGAGCATGGTATAGTTGGTACTCCCGGATCTCCTAGTTTCTTAGGTATTCCAGCCTTAAAAGTATAATTAGCAAGCATGGTGGAAATTTCAGCTTCCGGTATCTTTCTTTTATTAGTGACAATATGTTTCATATACTTAGCATGAGGATTCATTTTGAGCATATCAGTTAATCGCATACGCAAAAAGATAGGTCTAATCATTTCAGCAAAGTGCTCAAAATCCTCATCATCCTTTTTCTTGGATGGCTTAGGAGGAAAAGGCATGGGTTTCTGAACCCATGGTTCTCTTTATTTACCGTGCTTCCTAGCAACAAAGTCTCTCTTATCATACCGTTGATTCTTTGATTGTGGGTTATCAAGATCAACAGCAGGTTCAATCTCTACATCATTGTCACTACTAGGTTGAGCATCAATATGAACATTATCATTAACATTTTCACTAGTTTCATGTTCATTACCAGATTGTGTTTCAGCATCAGAAATAGAAATATCATTGGGATTCTCGGTGTGTCAATAACAGGTTCACTAGAAGCATGCAAAGTCCTATCATTTTTCTTTTTCTTCCTCTTACAAGGACTAGGTGCATCAATATTATTTCTCTGAGAATATTGCTCAATTCTCTTAGGGTGGCCTTCAGGATACAAAGGTTCCTGAGTCATTTTACCAGTTCTAGTAGCCACTCTAACAGCATAGTCATTATTTTTAATATTCAATTCATTGAGCAAATCATTTTGAGCTTTAAGTACTTGTTCTACTTGAGTGGTAACCATAGAAGCATGTTTACTAATAAGTTTAAGTTCACCTTTAACATTAGCCATATAATCACCCAAGTGTTCAAGCATATCGGCGTTGCGTTTTAATTCTCTACCAAAATAGGCATTGAAGTTTTCTTGTTTAACCATAAAGTCATCAAACTCATCCAAGCATGGGCTAGCAAACTTAGTAAATGGGATTTCAGCTTTATCATATCTATAGAGAGAATTTACCTTTACTACCTGTGTCAGGTTATCAAGACCATGTGTTTCTTCAATAGGAGGGGGATTAAAATTATGCATTTCTTCGACAGGCGGTAAATTAAGACCATGTATTTCTTCAATAGGAGGTAAATTCTTAACATCTTCAGCTTTAATACCCTTTTCTTTCATAGATTTCTTTGCCTCTTGCATATCTTCAGGACTGAGAAATAGAACACCTCTTTTCTTCGGAGTTGGTTTAGGAATAGGCTCATGAGTTGGCTCAGGAAGTGTCCAATTATTTTCATTTGTCAACATATTATTCAATAGAATTCCAGCTTCATCCGGTGTTCTTTCCCTGAAAACAGAACCAGCACTACTATCCATGTAATCTCTGGAAGCATTGGTTAGTCCATTATAAAAGATATCAAGTATTTCATTTTTCTTAAGAGGATGATTAGGCAAAGCATTTAGTAATTGGAGAAGCCTCCCCCAAGCTTGTGGGAGACTCTCTTCTTCAATTTGCACAAAATTATATATATCCCTCAAAGCAGCTTGTTTCTTATGAGCAGGGAAATATTTAGTAGAGAAGTAATAAATCATATCCTGGGGACTACGCACACAACCAGAATCAAGAGAATTAAACCATATCATAGCATCACCCTTTAATGAGAATGGAAATATTTTAAGGATATAAAAGTAGCGAGTTCTCTCATCATTAGTGACACAGGGTGGCTATATCATTTAATTTAGTAAGCTGTGCCACAATAGTTTCAGATTCATAGCCATAAAAAGGATCAGATTCAACCAAAGTAATTATATCAGGATCAATAGAGAATTCATAATCCTTATCAGTAACAAAGATAGGTGAAGTAGCATAAGGAGGATCATATTTCATTCTAGCATTCAGAGTTTTTTGTTTAAGCTTAGCTAATAATTTCTTAAGATCACTTCTATTATTGCAAGCAAGAAAGTCTCTTTTAGTTTCTTCATCCATAACATAGCCCTCAGGCACAACAGGTAATTCATATTTATTAGGAGAGCCTTCATCATTACTTTCATCAGTATTATCAGTTTCAATAATTTCATTCTCTCTAGCCCTAGCAAGTTGTTCATCAAGAAATTCACCAAGTGGCACAGTAGTATCAAGCATAGAAGTAGTTTCATCATAAGTATATCATTCTCTCTAGCCCTAGCAAGTTGTTCATCAAGAAATTCAACAAGTGGCACAGTAGTATCAAGCATAGAAGTAGTTTCATCATAAGTATCATACATAGCAGAAGTGGCATCATCAATAATATGTGACATATCAGAATTAATAGCAGAAGCAGGTCTAGGTGTCGCAAGCTTACTCAAAATAGAAGGTGAATCAAGTGCAGAGCTAGATCGCAGTTCCTTACCTCCCCTCGTAGTTGAGGGATAAATCTTGGTTTTTGGATCTCTCAAGTTCTTCATAATGATAAGTAGATATAAATCCCAAGTGACTCAAAGAATAGAGCTATGCTCCCCGGCAACGGCGCCAGAAAATAGTCTTGATAACCCACAAGTATAGGGGATCGCAACAGTTTTCGAGGGTAGAGTATTCAACCCAAATTTATTGATTCGACACAAGGGGAGCCAAAGAATATTCTCAAGTATTAGCAGTTGAGTTGTCAATTCAACCACACCTGAATAACTTAATATCTGCAACAAGGTATTTAGTAGCAAAGTAATATGATAGTAGTGGTAACGGTGGCAAAAGGTAACGATAGAAAAAGTAATATTTTGGTGTTTTATAGTGATGATAACAATAGTAGAAGAAAAGTAAATAAGTGAAGAACAATATATGGAAAGCTCATAGGCAATGGATCGATGATAGAGAATTATGCTGGATGTGGTTCATCATGTACCAGTCATAACCTAGGGTGACACAGAACTAGCTCCAATTCATCAATGTAATGTAGGCATGTATTCTGAATATAGTCATACGTGCTTATGGAAAAGAACTTGCATGACATCTTTTGTCCTACCCTCCCGTGGTAGCGGGGTCCTAGCGGAAACTAAGGGATATTAAGGCCTCCTTTTAATAGAGTACCAGACCAAAGCATTAACACGTAGTGAATACATGAACTCCTCAAACTACGGTCATCACCGAGAGTGGTCCCGATTATTGTCACTTCGGGGTTGCCGGATCATAACACATAGTAGGTGACTATAGACTTGCAAGATAGGACCAAGAACTCTCATATATTCATGAAAACATAATAGGATCAGATCTGAAATCATGGCACTCGGGCCCTAGTGACAAGCATTAAGCATAGCAAAGTCATAGCAACATCAATCTCAGAACATAGTGGATAATAGGGATCAAACCCTAACAAAACTAACTCGATTACATGAAAAATCTCATCCAACCCATCACCGTCCAGCAAGCCTACGATGGAATTACTCACGCACGGAGGTGAGCATCATGAAATTGGTGATGGAGGATGGTTGATGATGACGACGGCGACGACGGATTCCCCTCTCCGGAGCCCCGAACGGACTCTAGATCAGCCCTCCTGAGAGAGTTTAGGGCTTGGCGGCAGCTCTGTATCGTAAAACGCGATGAATCTTTCTCCCTGATTTTTTTCTCTCTAAACACGAATATATAGAGTTGGAGTTGAGGTCGAAGGAGCTCCAGGGTCCCACAAGGTAGGGGGCGTGCCCCCCACCCTCGTGGCTAGGGTGTGGGGCCCCTGGTCTTTATATTTTGCCAGTATTTTTTATTATTTCCAAAAATAGTCTCCGTGAAGTTTCAGGTCATTCCGAGAACTTTTGTTTCTGCACATAAATAACACCATGGCAATTCTGCTAAAAATAGCATCAGTCCGGGTTAGCTCCATTCAAATCATGCAAGTTAGAGTCCAAAACAAGGGCAAAAGTGTTTGGAAAAGTAGATACGACAGAGACGTTTCACTCAGCTACCCCATTACACAACTGCACCAGCACCAAGTTTCACATGCAGCATCTATAACCTTTCATAATTAGCATCATAGATGGTACATAGATAGATGAATCTCATCTGGAAAACTGCTGAAGTGAAAGGTGAATAATGAACCTTCATTGACGTTGAAGGTCTTGCAACTTTAGGCCATTGTCTGTGGATGATTGACTGTCCATCCTTCGTCCTCTTTGGGAAGGCTTCAATATTGAACTGTGGGTGTTGTATGAATACCTTCCTCGCCTCCTGACCATACACGTGTTTGAGAGTTAATCATTAGTGAAGTGCTTTGGAAAGGCCTGAAAACAAGGATATGCATAAATATCTTCTCTAGATTTGAAATGGCACAAAGGAATTAAAAAGACAAGGTATAACAGTTAGTAGTAACCTTGTAGTGAGTTGATGTCTTCTTCATTGTGCAGACAAAGATCTTGTTGTTTTTTGGCGCTAATTTCTTTATCCTAACAATCTTTCTGAGTTTCTTGACTTGACTGATATTCATGGACAACTCATTTCCATATGCAAAAAGGGTCGAACAGTGGGTCAAAACCTCTGACAGCAGGACCTACATGTGCAAGACCAAATTGTTAAAAACCTAATATTTAAAAACAAGAAGTAGAAAGGTGTGTTATTAACTGCAACAGGCCTAATATTTAAAAACATGCAAACATAGTCATTCAAACTTGTATTGTGCAGGTCTAAGTACACTAGTTAGTGGCCCTGTTTGGATCCATGGGTCAGATTTAGTTTGAGCTAGTTTTGACTCAAATAGCCCTAAAGTATCCAAACATGAGGGCTAGTTTGAGCTAGTTGCATCTAACCCAGCCAAAACAACTATCCCACCCAAGAGGTGCTGGTTTGGGCTAGTTCTCCTAGTGCATTTATTGTCAATCTAACAATATCATCCAAACATCTCTTTGGCTAGAATTAGTTTAGGGTTAGACAAGGTTGAGTATCATTATTATTTAGGAAACATAGGATAGCGTAGGATTTATTCTACCTTGACTTGTACTCCAATATGACCATGTACTCCTATATATATGCCCACGAGGCTCAAGCAATACACTCAACTATCCCACCAATCTCTCTCTCTCCCTTTTAACTGTCATGAGGTAGTAACTAACTCTAACCTCTAGCTAAGTTAGAGTATCCAAACAGTGCCATTGTTAAATCAAATGGACAGGCATGTTAAATACTCCCTCCGGTCCTTTTTACTCTGCTTTTAAGAATTGTATGAAGTCAAACTTCATAAAGTTTGACCTTATGTATATAAAAAATATCAAGATCTACCATGCTAAAGTCATACAATATGAAATTTTAAGTCATGACACATGTACTGATATTGATTTCATATTATGAATGTTGGTATTTTATTCTATAAAGTTGGTTAAACTTTACGAGGCTTGACTTTAGACAAATCTTATATGCGAACTAAAAAGATTCAGAGGGGGTACAAGGAGTCATTCATAGAGCTATTGTTAAAATTGGTATTGATTAAATTGAATTGCATAGTTAATACCAGCACATATAGAACATCACACTGTTAATAGCTGAAATAAACAAGGCATACTACGAACAACCAAAGATGGCAATTGAAACTGGACATATGCTAACTACAAACAACCGAACAACCAAAAACCATAGAAATAAACAAGGTGTAATGCAAACAACCAAATATAGCAATAAATACTGGACAGGTTCTCACTACAAAAGGGGTTCGAGAAAACAAATCATGGGTTTCCTCACTTGTCACAGATTGGCTCCTCCTCGTGGTCGCCGTCGATGAGGTCTGACTTGCCAGCTGAGGATCCCAAGCCAGCGCTGCAGAACGTGTCCTTCAAAAATGACAAAAGGGGCTTCATGGCGATGAAAGATGGAAAATTGTTCATAACGAGCTGCAAGAGATAAGCGGCAGGGCCATCGATTAGATCGACAGTTGTCGGCCCCGAAGGGTTGGGATGGGCAACTTAACCTGTGACATAGCCCGCATCAAGCCGTCCATGTCGACGACCTCGACGTCGTAGCCGACGACCGCGACATGCCAGAATAGCCCTCTTATTGAAAGGCTCCATCTAGGTCCAGTCATCGTCGTTAGCTTCCTCGACGGCTACCTCGCCGACATCGGGCGAAGAGGCCGCGGTAAAGCTCTTTTGGGCTATTAGCTCCTTGAGCTCCCCGGGAAGCGTAGCCAGGTTTAGGCTGCGACGCTCTGGAGTGTGGGAGGGGTGGGGATGGGGATCTATGGGAAAGGGGTGTTTTGCAAGCGACATCTAAGAAACTCACGGCAGCGAGGGTATGTATATCAGTGGTTAAACTGCACGGGCAGACCGGCAAAGGTTGACAATGGAGGCGGCAGCGGCGACCTAGCTAGGTTTCGAGCGAGGGAGGGATGGTGTGCACGTGTGTGAATGTGCCATCTTCAATCTGACATGATTAACATGGGCATTTGGTTAAAATCAAGAAAAATGTACCCTTCTTCTTAAGAGGTTGGAGTGGATAAAAAATTCCCTAATAAAACTAGTACAGATGAATCTAAAGGAGAAATGCTTACGGATTGTAACCATATGAATCAAGCAACCAATATAGGGTGGGGGGATGTATGTCCTGAAATCCTCCAAAATTCCTTCATAAATCATAGTACATTGTCATTGTAAACTTAGGAAAAGGTGCCAAAAATTGAACTCCCTTATGGTTAACATTTAACAGGAAAGGAACATCACCTCGATATACAGCTTCTTCAAGCATGGTAAGCATCTTAGGAAACTGAACTTCGTGTACGTTGGGGCTGATAGATTCTAGTTCCAAGACCTTCACTGTGCGCAGAATATGGGTCAAGCTTTTCGGGATGGCAAACGAACATACATCTTCAAAATTAGAAATAATGTTGATATCAAGAAGGAGAGGTTGAAGGCGACTGTTGTACCTGAACAGGTGTGGATCCAATAACAAGTTCGAAGTATTTGACAGACGAGTAGCTCACCACAATCAATTTCGGCGCAGAAATGACAATGATTCTTGTTGGACCTTGTTGATCAACTACAAGTAATCTCTCAACTGAAGGTGTGTCCTAAATGACCATATTGTGGTCCACCTTTTCTGATCACTTATTGCAGCACCAGCAACACACATAAATAGTCCGGAGAGTCATGGAGGTGATGTGGAAGCTACTTGATCAATTCATCGCTTGAAGAAGAAGGAACTTGAGTGTAGTACAGCCACATAGCAGGAGCTCCATGTCATCCTTTGGGATGCAGACGGCGACGAGCTCGAGGTGCTTCAGTCGTGGTAGAAAAAGAGCGGGCACGTCATTAAGGGGGGGCGCAAATGACAGTTCATGAACTTGGCGAGGCACAGCGCAGCGTGGGGCGAAGTGGAGCGCGGAAGTTGGCAGCAAGCACATATGCCCATTATTAAAACTGAGCTCCTCAAGCTGATCTAGGGCGGGGGATCCGAACCACTCATCAAGCTTGGCTCGGTCCTTGCCGTCGGAACAGAACTTGCCTGTGATAAGGCCTCTGATTGGACCATGGTAACTGTCGAGGATCTGGGAGAATGCATCCAAGCTTTTGCAATAGCCATGGCAGATCTCGTGGGCGTCGAGGAGGTCTAGAGTGGTGGAGAGCCATAGGGGGCGCCACCCCGGGAAAGGACAATTGTCCTCGCCCCATATTTGATTGGGATGAGGGATATGATGACTATCAACATGTCATCAGGGAGGCTGCTGATGAAGTCTAGGCATGCTGGACTCGCTTGCGGTTCATTGTCGACCCGCCTCTGCTTGTTGACAGCCTCGTTCTCCACCTCGTCGGCGGCAATGGAAACCTCTTTCTCCATATTCACGCCGTGCTCCGGTGCTTTAGCAGCCCCGGCGTCGCCACTCCCTCTGATGGAGCGTTTCAGCGGCATCCTCATACACTAACGGCTCTGAGGACTGAGAGCGGCGTCGAGGATGCAGACGGAGAGAGAGGATTGTGTGTGTGGCGAGGATGGGGGGTGTGGCCGCTCGGGCGCGCCATTAATATAGACCAGTGGAAGCGAGGCAGGCGGCGGTCAAAGGTTGTCTCGCTTCCCGGTGAGCATGCGCGGTGGACTTCTGGTGTTCATATACCATCATTTCACACAGCTACTCGCACGCCTCCCAGTGACACTCCACAGCGAAAACGCCTCCCATCAATTCACATGCCTACACGCATGCCTCCTGGTCTGCCTGTGACACGGACTGCTCGCATGCGTTTTGTCAACTCACGCCTGCTCGCACGCCACACGGGGCGCGTGGCACGTATATTTTTTTTTGATGATTCATTATGCCGCTTTACTGCTTAACCGAAGCACGGCACGGTCTAACGCACATGGTCCAAATAAATATTCTGTATGAGATATTGGTTGCTGGTTATTAACAATCTCCCGTTTGTAAGTAGATTATATCAAAACTTGTCTCAAATTTGACGAAAAATATACAATATCACAGTCTACTGGTGTCCAGATGTGACACCACGATAAGTTTCATGAATGTCAACTAAGTTTTGGATTTACTGAATTTTAAAAATCAATATTCTCAATGTTTTGAAATTTCTTTCACGGGGAAACATGCACCGAGGGATACACATATGACTTTGCAATCCATTTTGGTGCACATGTAGCTTAGATTTGATTTTTGCACATTAAATCTCGAGGAAATCAATCAATGTATAAAACAGGTCGAATGATCTGTGTTTTTACAACTTTAACACGACACTCCTTTGGTCACATGTTCACTGTAGAAAAAGTTAGGCATGCCTCAGAGTGGAGGTGGCGGTGCGGGATATGTGTATGTGTGTGTGTGGGTGTGGGGTCCATGAGTACACTACTAGTTGCGAGCCTCCGTGACGTAGGATTATTGATCATTTTGTGAATCATCTATATATGCCACATCAATGTCGTGAATTGGTTATTTAAAGCATTACACAACCCTTTCATACATACATGTTCAGGCCACATGCATGCTTTGGTGGTCCTCTCGGACACTCCCTCATGCCGTTAGCAGCGACGTTCCCATTCTTTAGCCTGCAAAGTTTTTCAGTTTCCACCGACAACGAGAGGCATCGGACCGAAGGTGGATTCATCTTGGCATGTGTATTACAGTGTGGATCATCAAACTTCGGGCACCTGCGTACACATGATTCCCTCCCACCGGCTCGAAGTGAGAGGGCTAGCTACTACGCGTGGTGAACCTCTGTGTAGTGTGTTTCCGGTTTGCGAAGCATTTGCCACGTCAAAGTTGTGCACTGGGTATTCAAACATCACACAACACACGACAACATGCACGCGGTGGTTGTCCTATGACACTCGCTCACGTGTGACTCTCTGTGGGACCGTGAGGTCTTCGTCGATCAATTGAGCGTACAACGAGAGAGAGGTTAATTTTACCAACAGGGGTTGTTCTTTTTTTTGTTTGTGTTACATATATGCATAGTAGGAGTATGTAGTACATGTCAAAGAGGGGGCAACATGTATACTCTCTCGCTCTCTCTCTCTATATATATATATATATGTGTGTGTGTGTGTGTGTGTGTGTCATAACCTTGCTCCATGTGGGGACTTTCTGGTTCCTGAGGCAGGTGCCACATCAAAGTTGTGCATTGGTATTCAAACATCACGCAATACCATGCAGGCGGTGGTTGCCCTATAGGAACTCACTCGAGTGCGGAGCTTCCATCTATGGGCCCACAAGATTGTCCTCCTTCACTTTAACCAAACGAGAGAGAGAGGCGCATTTGATGGACAAGGAGGATTAATTATTTTAGGGTTGTGTTAGGGTAGGAGTATATATATAGTACGTGTCAAAGAGGAGATGGGACCAACATATACTAGGTGTCACACATGGACCTCACTCTGTGCGGGGACTTTGCGGTTTTTGAGGCAAATACCACATCAAAGGTTGTGCATTAGGTATTCAAAACATCACAACCACACACCTCTCCATATATATGTTTTGGCACACATGCAAGCGATGGTAGTTGTCCTATGGCACTAACTCACGTGGTTATTGGAGATGCTTCCATCTGTCGACCCGCTTGGTCCACCACTTTCACCGACAACGAGAGAGGTCAATTATTTTGACTTAGGAGGGGATTAATTTTTTGTTTGTCTCGCGATATAGGTGATATTACATATATAATAGCGCATGTGTACACATGAATCCATCCCGCTGGATCGAAGGGGGGGAGAGCACACGACACGTCATGAACCTCTTGCTCTGTGTGGGGACGTGTGTGATTTTGAACGCATGCACCACATCAATGTTGTGCATTAGGTATTCAACACATATGCATGCATCACGCACCTCCATAAATATGTTTGGGACACATGCATGCAATGGTTGTCTTTGCACACTCTCACTCGCTTGGTTATATATGGGTGGCAAGCTGGTGCATTTTACAAATCCTGCAAACCAAATAGGCTTGTAGTAGTGTTCAAAACTGCATGTAGACACTAACACATTCTCTTCTTTTGCAGGTAATAATAGGCCCAGTGCTGGATAACATGATATAATATAACGACAATCACATCGAATGCCTAGATCTGCTTCTCTCAAAAATTACTTTGAACTCCTACCGAGGGACCTTACCAAAGATTACATTCACCAGGTTCTTTGTTGTTAGAGCAAGGGTGCTGAAGGTAATGAGGTTGAACATGTATTTATATCGAGAAAATGAATGGTTTGTTGATCAGCACTGACAGCTACTGCGGAATGGAAAAGGTTCCAAAAAAGCTAAACTTCTTATTGGAACTGCATATGACAGAGTAATCGGAATTCATTGTGTCAACCCCATACATGACTTGTCAGCGGATGATCCCTTTGCAGAAATGATGAGGTTTCGAAACCATCCTTACTATTTATAATTTTAGTTTGAACCTCTCTTATATCCATGTTCAGCTGATCAGCACGGGCGTTTGCAGCTAAATGAGCTGAATTTCATTTCTAATATCAGTTTGAACCTTGTAATGTTCGAATTTGAGCCATGTAACTCTAGAATTTGAACATTGTAATATCATATGAGACTCGTATATTGGTAGTACTATTTTGACCTTAATATGCAATAGACTTAGATTTTATTAACCATTCACAACCAGGGAACCAGACGGAAGCAGAGCAATGGCAAGCATCGTCACAACAAGATGTAGATGATTAGATGCTCGTTTCTCCTAGTTTAGTATGGATGTAATTGCTTACTTTGGTGTGTGGAAATGTTATGTGTGTAGTCACTTATGTAATTGTATGCTTAATTTGGTTATGCAATGCTATTCTAATAAGTATATATGTTGATGTTCTATAGGCAGAGCATATCACATCGCACATGGACCTCACTAGGGAACCCGTCGATCATGAATTCATCAATCATAGACGGTTGTATACCAGCAAGCATTTTCCCACAACACACACGGCTTATTCCAGCACAAACAGCTCGAGTGGATCAATTGTATGCCACGTATCGCACACGCAACTTAGGCGCCGCGGCGTGCTCTGCTCGCGTACCTCCACGCGCTTGGCTTGTGGACATCTTTTCCTTGCGTGTTCAACTTATATATGCATATATATGGTTGCTCGCCGTTGAGGCGGCCGCAGAGTGCTCAGCTCGCATCCCTACGCGTGCGCTCTGCCAGCGGTTGGGGCCTGCGCACGATCACGTTGGGGGCCCCATATGCATGCGGTTGCGCCGCGCGTGTCACCACGATGCAGTTACTTGCGATACGATGGAGTTACGCGCTGCAAATTAGAACTACCATCCAGGGGTGCGGATATTCCAGGCCGTCTGGCTTCCCCATTAATTCCCGCAACCATTATAACCTTAGTCTCTTCAACCTTTCGATCTCGCCCCACAACACAACAAGCACACCCACGACGACACATATAGAGAGGATATCTAGTGGCGCTCCAATGGAGTTCGGCGAGCATAAAGTGGAGACCCACGCGAGGGAGACGGATCTCTTGGTGGTGTACACCATCTACCAGGCCGTGGTGGAGGACTACATCAACACCGTGGAGCAGTTGCTTGCTCGAGAAAAGTACAAGTTTGTCAGCATCGACCTCCAATACACCGGCGGTCATCCCGGCAAAGATCAGAAGGTTGTCGTCGCCCAGTTGTGCATGCGTCATCATGTCCTCATCTTCCACCACCGCATGGCCACAGAGCCTTGCGACCATTTCACCAGGTTTTTCAATAGCACCGACTACAAGTTCACTATGGTGGAAACCTGCAACAATGTAAAGGCGCTCATGGTTACAGGCTTAGTCTGCAAGAACCTTGTCGAAATCCGTGACCACTATAGGGTCTGGGGCAGCACGAAGTACTCCCTGGTTGAACTCGCCTTGGCCATCATCGACACCTACTATGAAAAGATGAAGCAGGATGCCAAGAGAACAAATCCCATATCCTGGCATGGGGCCTGGACATGGCAACTGGATAAACCTCACCTCAGGTTCACGGCCAAGAGCATGTATACATGCTACGAGATGCACATGCGGATTGTTGACATGAGGAAGTGCCTCGTTACCGAAATCGACGAGGCCAGATCGAGCCATAAGCAGAGCAATAGCGGAAAGCGTCACAAGAAGTAGATGATGATTAGATGATCATCTATCCTAGTTAATTATCCATGTAATATATAGTTTATTTGGTGTGTGGAAATGCCATGTGTGTAGTATCCACCTATGTAATTATGCATGTAATAGTTTACTTTGGTGTGTGCAAATGGCATGTGTGTAGTAGCGACCTATGTAATTGGATGTTTAATTTGGTTATGCAACCATGTCCTTATAATGTGTGTGTGTGTGTGTGTTGTTGTTGTTGTTGTTGTTGTTCTGTATGCAATCCGATCGCACAACACATATGTCTTATTAGCATCAATCGTCTATGTTATTATCGGTCTTCCCACACATTTCTGATTACAGACCTGTTTGCCGTGTATCACACACATCTTGTTAAATTGAACCGTTTCTGTTCCCTTGGCTCAGCGCAAATAGTTCATCTGAGTCAACTGTTTGCCCTCTATCGCACACACCTTGATCTGGCTGACCATTTCTTTTGTTCCACCTTATCACAAACAGTTCATCTGAGTGAACTGTATGCTGTATATTGCACACACCTTCATCTGGCTGCCCGTTTCTGTTGTTCCGCCTCATCACAAACAATTCATTATACTGAACCATATGCCCCACATGGCATGCGCAACTAAAATCCAAATCGTGTTTGATGTATCCGCCATCGTAAACATTTTGCATCTTTTTTGATGGGTTTTTTACATCACCGTTTACCATTATTGCACTGCACATAGTTTCGTCGAAGGGTCTCTGATTGTAGTGCCGCGTTAGCAGCATCCTGCAGTAGTGTGTGGGTTGTTAAGAAAGCCTAATTCTTCTACAATAATATGTCTCTGGGTGTACCAAATGGATAATGGATGGTGCATGCACTAGTCATATGACCGGAGACAAGTCGTTGTTTGTCGACCCCAACTTAATGGCTTCACCTTTGAAGTATATCACTTTTGGTGACAATAACAAAGGAAAGGTATTTTGGTTAGGTAAAATTGCTATATCCAGAGACAAGTCCATTGATGATGTTTTACTTATTCAGTCTCTTGGATTCAATCTTTTGTCAGTTGGCAAGCTGTGTGATCTAGGCATGCTAGTTCTATTTTCCATATCCAAATGCATTGTCTTCATGGCCTCTGACAATTCCTTCGTCTTTGAGGGAATTAGAAAAGGTGATTTATATATTGTGGATTTCTCTAAGGGTCCCTCAGTCCAAACTTTCTTTCTTGCAAAAGCAACCGAAGGTTGGCTGTGGCACCGAAGACTTGGTTATGCAGGTATGAGGAATTTGCAGACCCTAGTGAAGAAAAATCGTCTTTGTGGCATTCCTGATGTAAAATTCGACAAGGATCGTCTTTGTGCTGCATGTGAGGCTAGTAAATTGGCCAAGAAGCATCATTCATCAAAGATGGTTATGACCACAATAAGACCTTTGTAAATTCTTCATATGGATTTATTCGGTCCTCAAAACTATGCAAGTTCCAGTGGCAGTCATTATGGCCTGGTTATTGTTGATGATATCTCTCGTTACACTTGGGTATTCTTTCTTCAAGACAAAACCTACACCCAAGATATCTTCAAGAGTTTTGCCAAGAAGGCCCAGAATGAATATGATGTGCGAATTAAGCATGTCAGAAGTGACAATGGCACTGAGTTCAAAAATACCCATATCGATGATTTTATCGATGAAAATGGTATCACTCATGAGTTCTCTGTCACATACACTCCCCAAAAGAATGGAGTTGTTGAACGAAAGAATAGAAATCTCATCTCAATGGCAAGAACAATGCTCAGTGAGTATAAAACTCCTATTTGCTTCTGGGTTGATGCTATTAACACTGCTTTTCATGTCATCAATCATGTTTATCTTCACAAATTCCTTAAGAAAACTTCATATGAGCTTATCACTGGCAAGAAACTGAATGTTTCTTATTTACGTGTTTTGGTGCACCTTGTTACATTCATGATATGAATCATTCTTCCAAGTTTACACCTAAGGCACATGAAGTTCTTCTTCTTGGTTATGGCTCGAACTCGCATACTTATCGTGTCTATAACTCTCATCACGGGAAATTTATGGAAACAATAAATGTGCGGTTTGATGAATCTAACGGCTCCTAGAAGGAGCATCTGCCAAATCTGATAGATGAACCACCGATTTCTAATGCTATTCAGGAAAAGGCTATTGGAAGCGTCAAGCCAGTTGAAGGAAATGAACCTGAGTCCTCTGGTGATGATGCCCCCATGACTCGAAGCAGAACTTGTCAAGCCACTACCGAAGGAAATGCCACTCTGAATGCAAATGGCAACCAGAATGCAAATCCCGATCAAAATGGCAATCCTGAAGGAAATGGTGATACAAATGTTGATGAAGATGAAAATGATAATGATCACCATGAAGAAAATCCTCATTCTCGAGTGGCTAATCGATTTGATCCCTCATTAATTCTTGATGAACTCGAAAATCTAGGTTATCGACCCACTACTCGTTCACGCACTCGTTTGGCTAACAATTGTGGCCGTTTCTCCTTTGTTTCATTGGCAGAACCTGTCAAGTATGAGGAAGCCATGAATGATCTAGATTGGATGAATGCTATGCAAGAGGAGTTGGAGCAACTCGAACTGAATGATGTGTGGGAATTGGTTGAAAAAACGAATCCTAAGAAGCACAATATCATCGGCACAAAATGGATTTGCTGCAATAAGGAAGATGAAAATGACATTGTGGTGAGAAACAAAGCACGTCTTGTTGCTCAAGGGTATACACAGGTAGAAGGTATTGATTTCGATGAAACATATGCTCATGTTGCACGCCTTGAGGAAATTCATATTCGTATCGCTTATGCAAATGACAATGATATCCTGCCTTATCAAATGAATGTGAAAAGTGATTTCCTCAATGGTGAAATTGATGAGGAAGTATATGTTAGATAGCCACCTGGCTTTTAACACCCTGAGTTTCCTAACAAAGTTTTCAGGTTGAAAAAGGCTCTATATGGGCTGAAGCAAGCCCCTCGAGCTTGGTATGACACCTTGAAGAAGTTTTTGTTTGATAAAGGGTTTGAGCCTCGATCCACTAATCCCACACTTTTCACTTGTGCTATTGATAATGATCTATTAGTATGTCAAATCTATGTGTATGATATTATCTTCGGCTATACTAACAATGCTTGCAGCTTAGAGTTCGGGAAAATGATGTCCGAGAAATCTCAAATGTCTATGATGGGTGAACTTAAGTTCTTTTTGGGACTCCAAATACGTCAACATGCAAATGGAATTTTCATATCTCAAGAGAAATATCTAAAAGAATGCCTGAAGAAGTTCAAAATGTAAGATTCCAAAATGAAGGGATACAAAACTCCAATGCCCATGAATGGTAAGATGGATGCAGATGTGTACGGTAAGGATTGCGATCCGAAGGCTTATCGTTCGATGATTGGTTCTCTTCTTTACTTATGTGCTTCCAGACCTGATATTATGTTGAGTGTTTGCATGTGTGCCAGCTATCAAGCTACACCAAAAGAATTGCATCACCAAGCGGTCAAGCATATTCTGAGATATTTGGCTCACACCCCCACCTTAGGTTTCTGGTATCCTAAGGGAGCACAGTTTGATCTTGTTTGTTATTCAGACTCAGATTACGCAGGCGACTTCGTTGACAGGAATCTACTTAGGGGACAAGCCATTTTCTAGGTAGATCATTGGTATGGTGGTCATCAAGGAAGCAGAATTGTCTATCTCTTTCTATGGCCGAGGCCGAATATATTGCTTTTGGTGCTTGTTGCACTCAGTTATTATGGATGAAGCAAACTCTGAAAGATTATGGCATCAAGTTCAAGAAGATTCCCTTATATTGTGACAATGATAGTGTTATCAAAATTGCACATAATCTGGTGTAGCATTCTCGCACCAAGCGTATTGCCATCAGACATCATTTCATTCGTGATCATGTTGCTCGAGAGGATATTGTCATCAATCATGTCAAGACCGAAGACAATCTCACTGATGTATTCACCAATCCTCTCGATGAGAAAAGATTCTGTGCATTATGGTGTGACCTAAAATCCTGGACTTCGCAAACATGCAGTAAGATGGACTCGACACTCGTGCTTACACTTCCACATCTTAGAAGGAATGGGTGCACAACACTCGAAGAGTTTGACAATTTCAACAACGTGAAATTTTCTTTTTGAGAGTGAATACATTAACAAAGGACTAGACTAACCAGATGCCACGATAATTGTGCGATGCTAGGGGTCATACAGTTTTTATACGCCACAATTTTCTTTCGTTGAATTTCTTTTCGATTGGAAGTTTTTGTGTTAGTACGAATGCATTTCTCTCATAGCTATTCTTTCGGTTGTTTGTGTTTTGTCTTCTAAGAGAAAATGCCTAGGACCCTGTTTTTCTCTCTGTTCTATCTCTTCCAGTCTATGTTGTTCCATTATAAATTCTCAATTTCATCTGGTACCGATTCTTTATCTGGTGTCCTTGACCACAATAAAGATTAGGTCCGAACTTTAATCTATTTTGGTGAAAGTTGTCCAAAATTTGGGGTTTCCTGCCCAAGTCAGGACCACGATCTTTTATCACGGTTTCCACATGCAATCCATCAACTGCCACCCCATCCTGTCCGTTGAATTGCAATAGTCTCTAGATAGTGGTCATTCGATCGGATTCACTCCATGCGGTTATCTCCCTTCGCATATAAAAACCGCACCACCCCCTCTTCCTCGTCTACTTCTCTTCCTCCTCGCCACCATCTCCTCTGAAACCCTCGCCGCAGTGCTCCACCTTGAGCTCGATGTCGACGATCTCTTCGCCGCTTCACTTCCGGAAAGCCATCGCCGGAGTCCTTCCTCGAAGACGTGGGGAACCGCCACGGGACATCTTCATCCCCACGTCGCCGTAGCAGCCGCACATCACCAAGCTAGGGTATGTGCAGCGTGAACTCGTTCTTCCATTCTTCTAGTTTGAGTGCATCCATGGTTATTATTCTCTGATTTTACCGCATATCTTAGATCTTTACTGCTTAAGTAACTAGTGTGGATGTGGTTTGTAGTTGTCCCTCGCTTCCAAAATATTTCACTTCTAGGGTTTGTGTTATGTCTCGCACGAATGGAATGCTTAGCACGCTGACTAGTATATTCTTCAGACCTACTAGTTCATTCTATACATTTCTTTCACTCGAAACATTTCTCAAAGTTTGCATCTAATTCTTCCTCAAAACATTTTCGTTCGGAAAAATCTTCACTGTGAGCATTTGCAACTATGTCCCCATTTTCCCTCGCATCTATTCTTATTCACAGGTATATGCAATCTGTTGAAGATTATGATCGACCAATGAGCATGGCCGATGAAGAAGAGGCAATATTGGGTACAACAGATGAGTATAAAAGCTCCAAATGCAAAGGGCCCAACGGTAGGCCCATTAACCAGCAAAAGAAAGGGACCAGGAAAAAATGATGATGAGCAAGAAGAAGATGCTCCAAAGAAAAAGAAAGGTGGCAGACAACCATATCCAAATTCAGCTGAATTCATCTCTCATGATAAGTATAACACTATGCCAGGAGAATCAAAATGAGACAAAGATAAGCGTCTGCAAAGGATTCGACGCCATTGGGTGTGCAAGTGGTTCAACTATGAAATGGTTCATCCTAGGTTAGCGAAGAACTTTGCGTTCCATCCTCCTTGGGGTGAATATCGTGAAATCGGACTCATCTGAGCAAGTGATCCCCAGCATAGACCACCACCACCACCAAATGTTAACGAGTCATCTATTCAGACTCCCAACTCCTATCCTGTTGAAAAGGCTAAGCGACTGAAGAATGCCCTCAAGAGAGCCAAGAAGGCTGAAAAGGAAAGTGGTCATGAAGAAGAAAATCATCATCTACTCAAAGATGATGTTGAGAAGAAAAAGGCTGAAGGAAATGCAGAAGGTCGCTCAAAACACAAACATGATCCCACTGCAAGGAAAAAGAGCGCACTGAAGAAGAAGCTAGCTGAACGTACTGTTCATAATGACGAAAGTGAGTCTTCCGATAAAGATGATCCTCCACTCACAAGGGACGAAGTTGAGGCTACTCTCAGCGAGCAAGTGAAGATCACTACGTCCAGTGTGCTGCCTGATCTTCAAGCTCATACAGTTCCAATAGCACCTCCAAAGAAGATCATTATGAAGAGAAAAAATCCACCTACCAGTGTCACCATGAAGAATCATGTCAACACAACTCCTCATCCTGAAGCAATTAACTTGAAGGAATTGGTAGTTGATGCCCCTGTCAGCATAGCTAAGCCAGGCGAGAAAATTCGAAAGCCAAAAGTGAAGAAAATCATGGCTCCAGCAAAGGCTCGAACCATCGAGCAAACTACTCTTGAAGAGGTTGCACAAGAAAAGGTTGCTCGGTTTGCTCCCACTTTGACACAACCATTGGCTTCTATGCCTCCAACCGAGCAAGTTCCAGTGCAACCTGATCTTGTTGCACAGTCTGAGGTCCGATCTGATGCCCCTCATTATTACAATCATGTATTCATCATGGAGCAGGTTGAAAATTTTGTGGAAAAACCTATTTGATGATGAAGTGGCATCTTTGCCGATCCCTCCCGAAGTCGTTTCATAGGCTTATGATGTTGTTCGAGATATGAGAGAAGATTATGTTGAAATCAACAACCTCACTGCCAAACTTAGTGATCCTTACAGTCGAATGAAAGTTGCGTCTTCCAAGTTTGTCATTCAACAACTTGAAGAATATTACATGGATATCAACCGGGCTTTGACTATTCTCCGTAGCAGAAGATTGGGATTTCACTCTGATTTGGATAATATTGTTTGAAAGATCTTCCTTGAGCATCAAGCACGAGCCATTGGCTATAATGATCTTGTCAAGGGACACATTGATCAAGCTGCTCAGCAGACATAGAATAAGAAGCGAAAGAAAACCATGAAGAGAAATGCTCCTCCACCTACGACTAAAAAGTCTCCAGATCATCCTGAAGCTTAGCCTCAGAAGGAAAGATCTCCTAAACCAGCAATTCCTTCACAGCCCACTATTCAAGTCACAGATGCTCCTCCCTCGCCAAGGCCTACTAAACCAGTGCATGTGGCCTCCCCTATTCATGATGATAGTCATTCTCAGCCTCACATCTCAGAAGATGGTGAAATTCCTCAATCTGAACCTCAAGCATCTCCAACTCATGAAGAATCCAATGTTTCGCTTCCTCCCTCTGCACACCAACCGACTCCCAATGAACAACCCCAACAGACTCCAGTGCCTGGTTCAACCTTAGTGCCGCCTGTTAAAGAATCTGCTCCCTCTCAACTGTGAAGTTCAATCGACACAGCACCAAGAATCTCATATGATGGACCGTCTGGATATAAATCAGTTTCTGCTCATCATACTGACTCCGTGATATATGGACATGAAGTGATTTCAGTCGAGGATGAACTCAAATATCCATTTCCTCGTGAAGAACTACCTTTGTTCAAGACTAGTGCTGGTGCCAAGGGACTGCTATTCAATTGGAATACGCACCCTCAATTCTTTTAAGAAAGTCCTTACAGTGGGCCACACACATTTGAATCGTCTTGTCTTTGGACCCAAGAACAAGTCATCTATTATTCTCGGATTCTCTATGATAGCAAGAAGATACTCCCTCATGAATTTCTGGATATCATTGCTATGAAGAGTATTGGTTGCTTTGATCAGCTGATGCAAGATATGGAAGATTTCTGCCTCACTAGTGTGTTTGCATTTGAACATCCTTGGAACCGAGAGATAATTCTTCAGTTCTATGAAACATTATACATCTCTGGTGATGAATCTGACAGTTCCAAATGGATCATGGAATGGATGACCGAAGGCAAACGTACCAAGTGCACCTCCAGAGATTTTGTTTCGCACTGTCATTTCCCTCATTTTGAGCGTGGTAAAACTGAAATACGAGTACACAACATTGACGCCATTTCAGAAGACATGTTTCGTTGCACCATGGATAAAGAGAAGATTTGTGAACACGATGGTCCTCCCTAGCCAGAGTACTTAACCTTAGAGAATCAAACTCTCTATCATATGCTCACTCATACCATTTGTCCTCTGGCCAGAATGAATACAGACGAAACAATTTCAGATGTTCTTCGCAATGCAATCTATGCCATCTTTGAGAGATATGTCTTTGATGTTGAGGATATGTTTTTGCACATCTTCAAAGATTGTGCTCAGTATCCTAAAACACTCAAAGTATATGCACCATGGATTCAGAAAGTGGTTGATTATTCCATGCACACCGAGTATTTGGCAAAGGCGAGCCATAAAAGTTTTATTCCTCCTGTTCAGGACACCCTGCAAGTCATGCAAGATATTTCTCCGGGTAAATCTCCCGAGTCAAGCCCTCAAGATTATCACAAATGATTCGATGGGCCATGTCTACCTTGGCACGATAGAACGATTACTCATCAACCTCCATCACAACTTGAAGTTAGTTTGCATATGCAACAACTATTGCTAAAACACATTGCTGAAGATCGACGCGAGAAAGAACACCTTGCTGCCGAGTTGAATGCTATCAACAACCGAACAGGTATTACATATATGATTGCTGATGAGAACAAGAAAAGGCTCTGGAAGTTACTTCACAAATTCTTCGCCAAAAAACAACTCCTAGATGCTGATCTCAAAGAGCTCTATGAATACATTGACAAAGGCCTCTCAGTTGAAGATTATCAAACTCGTAGTAATCCTCCACTACCTGCTCAAGAGCCAACTATCATGTCAGAAAAACCATCAATCAAGAGAAGTTGGTATGAACAGAAATGCCAATCATCCATGGGGCCAAAGGAATGGGTCCTGGATGAAAGAAGATACGAAATTTTCTCTGAGATCATGTCAGAAAAACCATCAATCAAGAGCCAAGACGCATCAAATTGGAATCTGGAAGCTTTAGCCAAGGCAGAAACACCAAGGTCCAGGATGAGGGGAGAGTGATCAGAATCAACATGATGCAGTGCCAATATCGAGGCGCACGGAAACAGCAAGTCCGATGGGGCAGTAGAGAAAATGCGGTCCAAGGAAGATCGAATCGGCAAGGCCTCATGGTTGGACCAAGTGAAACGCGCCCCCAATCTGGGAAACTCTTGAAGGGCATGGTCCGCAATAAAATCATTAAAAGCATTAGACAGAGGCCATGAAAAATTAGAGTTATTCTTATCCACCGGGACCTAAGAAGGTTAAAATCACGCCCAATAACCAACGGAATATTACAAGACTCAATTTTAGAAGAAAATTCATCCAAAAATAACTGAGAAAGCGAATGATCCATGATACGTCTCCAACGTATCTATAATTTTTTATTGTTCCATGCTATTATATTATCTATCTTGGATGTTTTATATGCATTTTTATGCTATTTTATATGATTTTTGGGACTAACCTATTAACCTAGAGCACAGTGCCAGTTTCTGTTTTTTCCTTGTTTTTGAGCTTCGCAGAAAAGGAATATGAAACGGAGTCCAAACAAGCTGAAAATTTATGGTGATTTTTATGGACCATAAGAAGTCCCCGAAGCAAAACAGTTGGGCTAGAAGATTCCCAAGCCAACCACAAGGTTGGAGGGTGCGCCCTACCCCCCGGGCGCATCCTCCATCATTGTCGTTGACTCGTGGACCCTCCTGACTTGCTCTCGACGCCAAAAATTCCTATAAATGTAGAAACCCCCAGAAATAAACCTAGATATGGAGTTCCGCTGCCGCAAGCCTCTGTAGCCACCAAAAACCAATCAGGACCCTGTTTCGGCACCCTAGCGGAGGGGGAAATCATCACCGGTGGCCATCTTCATCATCCTGACGCTCTCCTTGACGAGGAGGGAGTAGTTCACCCTCGGGGCTAATGGTATGTACCAATAGTTCTATGTTTGATCTCTCTCTCTCTCTGTCTCTCTCTTTCTCTCGTGTTCTTGATTTGGCACGATCTTTATGTACCACGAGCTTTGCTATTATAGTTGGATCTTATGATGTTTCTCCCCCTCTACCTTCTTATAATGGATTGAGTTTTCCCTTTGAAGTTATCTTATCGGATTGAGTCTTTAAGGATTTGAGAACACTTGATGTATGTCTTGCATGTGCTTATCTATGGTAACAATGGGATATTCGCGTGATCTACTTGATCTATGTTTTGGTGATCAACTTGCGGGTTCTGTGACCTTGTGAACCTGTCCATAGGGGTTGGCACATGTTTTCATCTTCACTCTCCGGTAGAAACTTTGGGGCACACTTTGAAGTTCTTTGTGTTGGTTCGAATAGATGAATATGAGATTGTGTGATGCATATCATATAATCAAACCCGCGGATACTTGTGGTGACATTGGAGTATCTAGGTGACATTAGGGTTTTGGTTGATGTGTATCTTAAGGTGTTATTTTAGTATGAACTCTAGGGTTGTTTGTGACACCTATAGGAACAGCCCAATAGATCGATCGGAAAGAATAACTTTGAGGTGGTTTCATACCCTACAATAATCTCTTCATTTGTCCTCCGCTATTAGTGACTTTGTCGTGACTCTTTGTTGCACGTTGAGGGATTATTATATGATCTAATTATGTTATCATTGTTGAGAGAACTTGAACTAGTGGAAGTATGAACCCTAGGCCTTGTTTCCAAGCATTGCAATACCATTTTTGCTCACTTTTGTTACTAGTTACCTTGCTATTTTTATACTTTTAGATTACAAAAACCTATATCTACCAGCCATACTACACTTGTATCATCATCTCTTCACCGAACTAGTGCACCTATACAATTTACCATTGTATTGGGTGTGTTGGGGACACAAGAGACTCTTTGTTATTTGGTTGCAGGGTTGTTTGAAAGTGCTAGTTATCGACTAGAGGGGGGTGAATAGGCGATTTTTATGAAAGTCTTCAAAACATGGGAGTTTCAAAGACAAACGATAGAAATGAACCTATAACCATGCGGCGGAAGGTGGACTACACTAGACAAGCCATAGTCAAGTATTCAATGAAGTGAGAGCACGAAGACTAATAGCAGCTAGGCAGTACGGATCATGATGGAAGATAGTATGAAACCAATCAGAACAAATAGTCACAAAGTGAAGACAAATGGATAATGCAAACAGGCAATGACTTCACAAGGACCAACTGTAAATAAAGAGATGGGTAGGATAGAACCAGTTGCTTGTTGAAGACAATGATTTGTTGGACCAGTTCCAGTTGCTGTGACAACTGTATGTCTGGTTAGGGAGGCTGAGATTTAACTCAGAAGACCATGTCTTCACCTTATTCCCCTTGAGCTAAGGACACCCACTCCTCGCTCAATCACTCTGGTAAGTCTTCAAGGTAGACTTCCAAACCTTCACAGACTTCATTCACCAGCGATCCACAATGACTCTTGGGTGCTCAGAACGCGACGCCTAACCGGCTGGAGGATTCACAGTCCTCAAGTGTAACAAGTCTTCAGATCACACAGGCAGGAAGACTTCAGTGATGCCTAACACTCTTTGGCTCTGGGTGTTTAGGGCTTTGTCCTCACAAGGATTTCTCTCTCAAAGGCTTTGAGGTGGGTTGCTCTCAAACGACAAAAGCCGTGCACTAACTCTGAGCAGCCACCAATTTATGGTGTAGGGGTGGGCTATTTATAGCCACTAGGCAACCCGACCTGATTTGTCCGAAATGACCCTGGGTCACTAAGGAACTGACACGTGTTCCAATGGTCTGATTTCAAACACACGCGTCAACTTTACTTGGGCTACAAGTAAAGCTGACTTATCCAGCTTTGGATAAGTTTTGCTCTCATTGTGTTCACTCGAAGACATAGGATTTTGATTAAGCATCACTTCAGTCACTCTGACTTTGTTCACTAGGACCCCACTTAACAGTACGGTGGTTCCTATGACTCAAGAAAGAAGAAAAGGAAACAACGAAACAACTAAGTCTTCGCGCTCCATAGTCTTCGCGCTCCATAGTCTTCACGCAATGTCTTCTCTTGTCATAGTCTTCAATGTGAATGTCTTCACATACCACCTTTGTCTTCAATGTCTTCATACATTTTTAGGGGTCATCTCCGGTAGGTAAACCGAATCAATGAGGGACTACTACCTATGTTATCCAGCAATTCTCACAAACACACTAGTCCCTCAACGAGGGTTGTCGTCAATACTACAAAACCAACTAGGGGTGGCACTAGATGCACTTACAATCTCCCCCTTTTTGGTGATTGATGACAAACTGGTTGAAGTTTTCAACGGGGATAAAAGTATGTGAAATTGTGAAGGATTGAGGTATTGTCTTCGTAAGTAGCAGAAAGGCTCCCCCTGAAGATGTGCATATAAGTATTTTGCTTTTGAATGGAAATGCACATGGCAGGTTGTACTTGCGGAGCTCCTCTTCTACTTATCAAGACAATTCATCATGCATGAAAGGATATAACAAACATAATGACATGCATAATGAAAAATGGACGTCTACAAAATGACTTCATGCGGGATTTATCATCGCACATGTGGAATTTATCATCGCATCACATAGTTGATGAAAAGATAGCGGATGACCATCAAGTTTAAGTGTTACAACTAAAAAGAACCAAATGTATCAAAAGCGAGAGTTGTAAGCACTTGGCAAATGTAGCAAAAGTATAGCAACCACCCATATGGACCCGCTTGAAGACTATCAACTCATGTGCTTCTCCCCCTTTTGTCAGTAATGACCAAAAAGGTTTGAAGACATAGAGCTTGCTACTCGTTCCCATGTGGAGTAGGTGATGCAGTAGGGTCGTCGTTGAGGTTTGGTGGTGCAGACGAACTTGGTGCAGTGTCGATAGGCACCGAAGTTGGAGGTGGTGAAGTAGCATCATCTTGGTCATCAATGACTCTGGCATTAACTGTTGCAGCTGAGGAAGAATAGTCAGAGTCTTCGAGTGAGGGAGTCCGACGCAAGTGAGCATTCCTTGGAGGAGTTGAGTCAAACTTGAATCTCTCTGTGAAGCCATCGTCTTGAAGATCAGCTTCAGCACTGAGCAATGTCAAGCTCTTCCATGACCTCCGACAGGTTTCATGTGTAACAAAGGCATTCTTGGTGGCAAGATTTCGAATGCGATTGACATCCACCAAGAGGCTTTGCATCTGGCGCTTAAGCCAGTCATGATGCTTATCTTGTTTCTGATGTAGAGCGACGAGAAGCTCTCGGTCATTGAGAACACGAGATCGCTTCCGAGGCCTTTGGGCGATGGTACATGCAGTGGCTTCAGTTTGGGTGCGAGGGGCACGTGTATTGCCAGCCAAGGGATAAACACGTGAAACAGCCTGAACTCCTTCAATGGGCTGGGTGAAGCTTTGATGATCGACATTGTGAAGATAAATTGGCTCCTTTGCAGGCTCTGGGTAAATAGCTTCGACACACAGATCAACCTCTGGAAGAATATAATTTGATTGCGTGCAGACGGCTGATAGTTGATAGCAGAGTGAAGCTTGATGAGGCGCATTACCCATGGAGCATAGAACTTCAGACCAAAGATATCGGATCCAGATGTAGCCAACTGTCTGATGAAGAAGTCTTGAGCATTGAAGTTGATGCCATTGAAGATATAGAAACCCAATGTCTTCATTCTCCTTCAAGCTTTGCTGCAGGAGAATGTCCTTTGACCGGCCAGAGAGTTTGCCTGATGATATTATAAATAGTGCGGGGCAGATACTCGAGGTCTTCAACAAAGAACTCCTTAGGATAGTCAGCGTCTTGTGGCAGTGGCTTCATCATGCTCAGCATTTGGCTCATATTTGGCTCTAGCTTCTGGAAGATGATTTCCAACGCATTCTGGTGTAGCTGACAACCTGGTTCATAATGTTCGCCAGGAGTGGGCAGGGCAGTAAGCTCAATGATGTCTTGGGCTTTAGCTTCATGGTGTACATCGCCTGTCATCCACTCAAGGATCCCAGTCTTCGGATCCCTGTTTTAGCCGCGAATGTGAAGGGTAGCATAAAATTGTAGCAGAAGCTCTTCATTCCAATGTTCTTTGGCAG
The DNA here is from genome assembly GCF_003073215.2 of Triticum urartu. Taxonomy (NCBI): domain Eukaryota; kingdom Viridiplantae; phylum Streptophyta; class Magnoliopsida; order Poales; family Poaceae; genus Triticum; species Triticum urartu. The sequence continues at coordinate 260,455,950 of NC_053023.1, forward strand.
TCACAAACTGTAAAAGGCTAGCATCTCTGAAGCAGTCAAGGGCTTCTTCTAGGCAGGGCAGGCCAGCCATGGCTTCGCTGTCTAGACGCATATGAGGGAAAATGCGCCCCTGATTGTATAAGATGCAGGAATAGTAGCTGCGCTGCTGATAACTCCAGAATCGATCTGAGGAGATTCTTGGCCTTGTGTAGGGGTTCTTGGCACTGTCAAAGAATGTGTTGTGTGCCTTGAAGCCATTCAGATTAAACGATCCTGGTGAAGTTGCAGTACCTGGAAACCTTGGTAGCCTTGGCTTTGGCTTATGGACCTGAGGCCTGTGCTCCACATGATAGTCAAATTGCGGACCGGCTGCAGGTGGAGGAACCAGAATGGGCCAGCGGACAGTGGTAAGTTGGCCTTGATAGAATGCCTGCTCAAGAGTGTGTGGCCGTGGAGGTGGTACAGGAGCAGTGGCATTGACTTCTGGCTGCAGATTGGCTTCAGGTGCAATCACTTCTGGCACCACATTAACTTCAGGCGCCATAGTAGCTTCAGCCATGACAACGTCACTGGCTTCAGTATGGGTGTTGTTGGCCGCCTCAGTGTTATCAACCTCCACTCGAGTAGCTGGAGGGTCGGACATGTTCTCCTCGAGAACAACTTCAGGGTTGGTTGGGGGGTGTAGCAACACGTTCTTCTTCATGTCTTGGTTCTTCTTGTTCATCGGCTGATGCAGCCGGAATATCTTCAGCCACTTTGGCTTCAGACTCGGGGATGTTCGCATTAGGAGAGGCTTCAGGAAAGACTTGGCGTGAAACGAATTGGCGCTCTTCGCCTTCTGGAACACTTGACAGAGTGACCTGTGGCTGTGGTCCTTTGTGAAGCCTGTGGAACGCTGGCGACGCTTGTGAAGATGGAGTTGGTTGGGCCACAAAGTCATTGTCTTCAAGCACGGAAGTGGTGACTTGAGGTGGGGGAGTACTTGGTGATTCTTCTTGACGGGAGGAGTCTTGTGGGTGATTAGCCCATGAGTCATCCTAAGCAATTGGCATCAATATACGACCAATGCTGATGAGTTCGCTGTTCGTGAGAATAGGCGATGATACCACATTGTGTTCGATCTGAGGAAGGACTTCATCATCTTCAACATTGTCTTGATGACCAATGTCTTCAGTTGTGGTGGGGTCAACAGCTGGAATGTCTTCAACTTCTGGAGCCTCTGTGGAAGCAGGCTCATGAACTATCAACTGACACTCATGGTGTTCAGACGCAGGATGAGCAACTAAGATTGGCTCGACGACAAGGGGCTCTGTGGGAGCAGCCCGATCTTTCTTCTTGGTTTTTCTCTTCTTGGTCGGTGGAGCATCGTCAGTGGTGGCCTTGGTCTTGCGCTTTCGGGCTTCGACTTCAGTTGCCCTTGTTTTCTTGAGCTCCAAAGCCATTGTGGGGACCTTAGGCTTCGAGCCTGTCATACTGGCCGGGAAGACAATGCGAGGTTCTTCCTGCCTTGATGCTTCTGGTTAGGCCACAGCAGGCTTCTTCTTCTTCTTGGCAGCCATTCTGGGGTCAATGCCAGGTCGCCCCAGAGCCTTGCGCTTTTCAGCTTCATTGTAGCCTTGAACACATTTGGCAGCCAGGTGTTTCATGCGCTCTCGAGAACCTTTAGCTTCTTCACGTTTCTTGTGGAACGCCTCCTTGAGCTCATGCAGCATGACCTTGAAGTTTTGGACGTCTTCCATGTTGAGCTTGGCCATGTGCTTCTTGAACTGAGCCTTTTCATAATCAATCTTGTGCTTCAGCTCAACAATTCTCTGTGCAAGTGCCAGCTCAGGAGCAATGGCTCCATGGAAGGAGACGCTGAGGCCAATCGGGAGTTGAAGATCATCAAAACTGAGGTCTGGGCTGTCAAACCACTCATCAGGGAACTTGTACAGGATCTCCACATCAAAGAGGGGAAGATCATTGAAGATTTCCGCCTCTTGCTTGCTCTTTATAAGCATCTCAAGAGCATCATCGCCAAGATCTTCATCGCTAGACAGATCAATGGCTTCGTTCTCATTCCTCATAATGGCAGCAGGGGTCAATGCTTGACCAGTTGGTTGCATGGGCTTCTTCATCTTGTCAGACTTGGAGATGCGAGAGAGATCTTCAGACCGCACACTGGCTTCAGGAGGTGCAGTGGCCAGAGGCTTCGCCCGCGAGACCTTTGGTGCGGAGGAGGGCTTTGAAGCCTTTGGTTTCTTTTGCTTCATAGGCTTCGGTGGTGCAGGCGTTCCGTCAGAATCAACGTCATCTGCAGAGTGATCCACGGTTGCCCCTTGAACCTGAATGTGAGTGATGAGACCTTCAAGGTTGTAGAAGGGCCCAACAATATTGGGGTCAGCATCGCGTGTGCCGTTGGCACGAGGAGCAGAGGGACCAGGCTTGAAGTCTAACCCAAGCGACTTCTTGTTCTCTTTGGCAGAAGTTTTGGCAGACTAGAAGTTGCGCTTAAAGAGATTGTCTTCACGACACCATAACAGAGAGGATGGGTCGGCATTAGCAGGCTGAGGTCCACGGATCATGCAGGGGTAGAAGCCTTGAGCAATAGCTTCAGACTTCGACTTGGGCTGAAGACCTTTGTATATAATATCTCCCGAGGGGACCTTGATGGCATTCTTTTCAGCATATTCGTCAGTGACAAATTTGTACTTGAACCATTCCTCTGCCCAATGTCTTCGAATCCATTGGATTCGGTTCTTGCATTCTCCATAGGTCTCTTCTGGATCTGACTTGTATATCTCATAGAGATCCGGTGGCAGGTCCTTGGCAGTGTTTTCACGGCGCTGTCTGCCGCCTTTCCTGACTGATTTTTCTGTCGCCATGAAGTTCAGACTGAATGACTTTAGAACTTGCAAAGGCTTCCTTCGGCTGGTCAGACAAGAATTAGCTTCGGGAGAATTGATGTGATGCTGTAAGAACTCTGCAAATGAATGCAGACTATGAGAACCAAGGGATTCTCCCACGGACATGTACCTGTGACAGCATTAGAGATGCGAGGGAAGGGGAAGAGGTCATATGCATTCTCAGAAGATTTTGAAGATAAATCAGTTTAGAAGACATTGACCTCATAGTGCGAAGACATTCACTCATATGTAGAGAGTTGGTTCCAGATTTGTACGAATCCACGAATAAGTACAAGTGAGGAATCTAACTACTTTGTGAAGCATAAGTGAACATACTAGGCATGTTATGAGATGCAGAAAAGGATAGATTCAATTTGTTGGGACAGAAACCACTTGTGGTTGAAAAAGATGAATCTATCGGATCAAAGAGGACTGTAAAAAGAGTTTTTATTTACCACTCGAGGAACTGCTAGACGGAGTAGGAGATGAGGCCGAGAAGTTCGATCTTCCGTGCCCTAACTTGGCGACGGAGGACACCTACGGCAAGGGCGGAGAAGACAATGCCCGCGGTCGGCGTGAGGACGGCGTCGATGAGGTCGCGGCAGTTAAGCACTTCATCGCCGGCGTCGTCGAGAGCTAGCGGTGGCGCTAGGGTTTGTGCGAGAAGGAGAAGTGGAAGAAGAGATAATGACTAGGGTGTGGCGTGTATTTATAAGGACAGGGACGGCGTAGCGTTATTACGCAGATGCCCCTGGCGGTTCACATCTGAAGGACACGTGGCGAACATGCAACACATTGGAGGTTGTTCCACGTTCCCACGCACGCCTGGATTGTCTGGTGGTTGTTCCCGCTTCTCTGGGTTTCAGGCAAAAAGGATTGAGCATTTAAAACAGATTTAATGTTTGTCTCTGTATCTTCTGCTGACAAGGACGCAGAGAAGACATTCAATAGTTTCAATAGAATGCATATGATTTGGATAGATAGATTTGATATGGGAGCATAGAAAGGTTAGGGTCCGATCACATTCACTTAGTTCAAAAGATTCAAAACAAGAAGACATAGCTATAAGTGAATGTTGTAGAGGACAGAATGCTAATACATGAATATATCCGAATAAGACCAAATCAATATAGTGAAGATAAACATGAAGTCATGTTAATATTGAAGACAAACCAAACGCGAAGATTTTGTAAATGTAACGCCAACAGAAAATACTTCAAGCAAAAGTTTGGTGGTGGCGTTACCCACCGTATAGGAAGTATTAGACCCTGTCAAATTTTGCGTTAATGTATTCACACTTAGAGTGTAAGTCTTCATTAGTTGAAGATATACGTTACTTCGTGTGTTGCACATCTAAGTCATCAACATGCATAAGTGTTAGGATGTGTGCATGATCACAGGACATTTGAGGATTCCAAGATATTTAGCTCACACCGCAACTTGCAAAACCTTTTCTCATCCAAGGGCTTTGTGAAGATATCTGCCAGTTGCTCTTCAATGTTGACATGAATGATATCAATATCTTCCTTCATGGCATGATCTCTGAGAAAGTGATGATGGATCTGAATGTGCTTTGTCTTCGAGTGCTGAACTGGGTTGTTGGCAATCTTGATGGCGCTTTCATTGTCGCAGTAGAGTGGCACTTGCTTCAGATGAATGCCATAGTCTTTGAGTGTTTGCTTCATCCATAGAAGCTGAGCGCAGCAAGATCTAGCAGCAATGTATTCAGATTCAGCAGTGGAAAGAGATACATAGTTCTGCTTCTTTGAAGACCAACACACAAGTGATCGTCCCAGAAAGTGACATGTGACTGATGTAGACTTGCGATCCACCTTGTCACCAGCATAATCAGCATCCGAGAATCCAACTAGATCAAACTCTGAGCCCTTTGGATACCATAATCCTAGTGTTGGGGTGTAAGCCAAATATCGAAGAATTCGCTTCACAGCTAAGTGATGTGATTCCTTTGGTGCCGCTTGGAATCGGGCACACATGCAAACACTAAGCATGATATCTGGCCTAGATGCACATAAATAAAGCAGAGAACCAATCATGGAGCGGTATAACTTTTGATCAAACTCTTTACCATTGGCGTCAGGACCCAGATGACTTTTTGTTGGCATTGGCGTCGTATAACCTTTGAAGTCTTGCATTCCAAACTTCTTCAGGCAATCTTTGAGGTATTTCTCTTGAGATATGAAGATGTCGTTGCGTTCCTGCCGTATTTGAAGACCAAGGAAGAACTTCAGCTCACCCACCATGGACATCTGATATTTCTCTTGCATCATGTGTCCAAAATCATCACTGTATTTCTGATTAGTGCAGCCGAAGATAATGTCATCCACATATATTTGGCACACAAACAGTTCACCATCATATGTCTTCGTGAAGAGTGTGGGATCCAGGGAACCAGGTTCGAAGCCTTTGCTCTTCAGGAAGTCTTTGAGTGTGTCATACCAAGCACGAGGGGATTGTTTGAGGCCATATAGTGCCTTGTTGAGCTTGTAAACCATGTCAGGATGTTTTGGATCTTCAAAACCAGGCGGTTGTGCAACATACACTTCTTCTTCAATCTTGCCATTGAGAAAGGCACTCTTCACATCCATTTGATACAGAAGGATGTTATGATGATTTGCATAGGCTAGGAGTATGCGTATAGCTTCAAGCCTAGCCACAGGAGAAAATGTTTCATCGAAGTCAATTCCTTCAACTTGAGTGTATCCTTGAGCAACGAGACGAGCCTTATTTTGACAACTTGACCATGCTCATCTTGCTTGTTGCGATATATCCATTTAGTGCCTATGATATTGTGTTTACGAGGATCAGGACGCTTGACCAGTTCCCATACATTATTCAGCTCGAACTGTTGAAGCTCTTCTTGCATAGCTTGAATCCATTCAGGTTCCATGAAGGCTTCATCAACTTTCTTGGGTTCAGATATTGAGACGAATGCAAAGTGCCCACAGAAATTTGTTAGTTGTGTTGCCCTTGAACGAGTGAGTGGACCAGGTGCATTGATGCTATCAATTATCTTCTCAATCTGTACTTCATTTGCAACATGAGGATGAACTGGGCGAAGATTTTTCTCTTGCTGATCATTGTCATCGTTTGAAGGATTGTCTTCAGGCTGAGCATTGTCTTCAGGTTGATTAGGTGCAGAAATGATAAGTTCCACTTCAGGCTGTACTTTAGACGGTATGATTTCTCCAGTTCCCATAATCTTGATGGATTCACTGGGTGGAATTTCATGTAGCACATTTGGCGGGTGCTCTCTTTGCGAGCCCTTAGTCTCATGGAACCGCACATCCACAATTTCAACCACTTTATAGTGAAAGAAGTTGAAGACTCTGTAGGAGTGTGAATCCTTTCTATAGCCAAGCATAAAACTTTCATGTGCTTTCGGTGCAAATTTTGAAGTGTGATGTGGATCCTTGATCCAGCACCTAGCACCAAATACTCTGAAGTAACTGCCATTTGGCTTCTTACCAGTGAGGAGTTCATAGGATGTTTTCTTCAGAAGCTTGTGAAGATAAACACGGTTGATGACATGGCATGTAGTATCAATAACTTCAGGCCAGAACTTTCTTGGTGTCTTGTATTCATCGAGCATCGTCCAAGCCATCTCAATGAGTGTTTTGTTCTTGCGTTCCACGATGCCATTCTGCTATGGCGTGTACGGAGCTGAGAACTCATGAGTGATGCCCAGTGTATCAAGATAAGTGTTGAGGCCGGTGTTCTTGAATTCAGTGCCATTGTCACTTCTGATGTGCTTGATTTTGACGCCATAGTTGTTCATGGCTCGGTTGGCGAAGCATCTGAAGACATCCTGCACTTCAATCTTGTAGAGGATTATATATACCCATGTATATCTTGAATAATCATCAACAATGACGAAGCCATAGAGACAAGCAGTAGTAGTAAGGGCAGAGTAGTGAGTAGGGCCGAAGAGGTCCATATGTAGCAGTTCGAAGGGTTGAGTCGTTGTCATGATTGTCTTCGAGGGATGCTTGGCCCTCGTCATCTTTCTAGCTTCGCAGGCACCGCATAAGTGATCCTTCTTGAACTTGACGCCCTCGATGCCTATGACGTGCTTCTTCTTTGCAACAGTATGCAAGTTCCTCATGCCAACATGCCCTATCCTCCGATGCCAGAGCCAGCACTCTGAAGCTTTTGCAAGAAGACATACGGGAAGCTGTGGTCCTGCTGAGAAATCTACCATGTACAAATCATCTTTCCGATACCCTTCAAAGACTAGAGACTTGTCAGATTCCATTAGAATAAGGCAACGATATTTTCCAAATATCACAATCATGTTCAAATCGCAAAGCATTGAGACAGACATTAAGTTGAAACCAAGGGATTAAACAAGCATCACTTTATCCATGTGCTGATCCTTTGAGATTGCAACTCTACCTAGACCCAATACCTTGCTCTTACCAGTATCAGCAAATGTGATGTGACTTCTATCAGATGGACGTAAGGTTGATTCCATGAGAAGATTTCATTTGCCAATCATGTGATTAGTACATCCACTATCAATAATCCATTCTGAAGTAGCTGGTGTCATACCCTACAGTGCAGTTAGGGGGATAGGCTTCACGAAGAGCGTTCTGAAGCATAAACATTTGACAAGCAAGTGGATTATGAAAGCTTAGATCGAGGTTAGGACTGATAGGAAAAATAGCAAGCGACTCAGGAACAAAATACATAATAAGACCATTTGGGCATTTGATCTTGCACCCTACAAGATGTTTTAGGTCCCCAGCAATAGCTTCAGACGCATTTGATTTTCGGTTAGAGACCTTTCCCTGCAAAAGAGAGTTAAGCTTTCTTAGCCACCCACATCTTCAAGGGTGGCTTCGAAGCAATGAGTCTAAGTGTAGCGTCTGAGAACTTTGGCTTTGAAGCCCTGGCAAATAGTTTTGCAGGAGGTGAATAATACTCATAGGAATAAGCAGAGTAGTTCTTGGTCTTATGAACATGGTGGTTCGATGAAACACGCTCATATTCATAGGCCTGGGTATGATTTCCCTGCAAAACATTTGTGTTAGTGTGACTCGGGTGAGTCCTCTGTCTGTATGAAGCCTTTGGACCATATGAAGCCTGTGGTCTGGGGTTTGTCTTCTTCCCTTGTGGTGTCATGACGACATTCACAAGAAGATTCTTCAGACACCTTTTGGGCACCCATACTTTCTTCATAGGTGGCCCATTCCTGCAGTTAGTACCAATATACCTGGCAAACACTTCACCATTCTGATTCTTAAAAAGTTTATAGTTTGCATCAAAGGATTCATCAATGACAATAGGATTAGCACAAGTGAAGCCATATAGGGTGGATGGATCCACTGAAGGTTCCTTTGCAGCAACCCATGTGGTTTTGGGGTACTGCTCAGGCTTCCAGTAAGAGCCATCAACATTCATTTTCCTTTCAAACCGAACACCCTCTTTCCTAGGGTTTCGGTTCAGAATCTGCCTTTTGAGGACATCACATAGTGTCTGATGCCCTTTGAGACTTTTGTACATCCCTGTTTCAAGCAATGTCTTCAACCTAGCATTTTCATCAGCAATAGTAGTGGCATCCTCAGCAGAGGAGTTAGTTACCACATAAACAGTTGAAGATATTGCAACAGTAGCGGCAGTAGAACATTCAGCAACAGAAGTAGCGTTATCACGCTCAAGGCATTTAAGACATGGTGGTTCAAATCCTTCCTGAGCGGGACTGATCTGTTGAGCGCGAAGTGACTCGTTTTCCTTTTGAAGATCTTCATGAACCGCTCTCAATTTCTCAAGTTCTTGCTTCCTTTGAAGATAATCATAGGAAAGTTTTTCATGAGTTGTTAAGAGCGTGTCATGACGCCTTTCAAGTTCCTCATACTTAACATGAAGATTTTTTATGTCTTCAATTAAGGACTGAGATCGAGTCATTTTAGCGTCCAACAGGTCATCGCTTTTGTCTAACAGTTTTTGAATATGTTCCATAGCTTTCTGTTGTTCAGTTGCAATTTTAGCAAGTGTTTTGTAGCTGGGTTTGGAATCACAATCAGAGTCATCTTCACTGGATGTTTGATAGTGAGCATTGCGTGAGTTTACCTTGGCACCACGTGCCATGAAGCAATAGGTGGGATAGGATGGCTCGGGTTCAGGAGACATTGTTTTAAGTGACTCCTTGAAGTCGAGGAACTAGGGATCCTGACGTGTCCGATGACCTTCATAAACATCAGAGATCCGATCCCATATAAGCTTTGCATTGCAGAGATGCATGATTCGCCTGAACTCATCTCTAGACAGAGAGGAGCATATAATGTCCTTCGCCTTGACATCCAACAGAGTGAACTTCTGAATGCCGTCAGCAACCGCCATCTTGCATAAGTCGGTGAGGCCAATCTCCGTGACCGTCCAAAGCTCACTGTCCATTGCAAGGAGTCGCTTCCTCATCATAGTCTTCCATTTGGGATAATCAGTGCCATCGAAGACGGGGCACGCAACGGAGACTTTGATTATCCCTGCAATCGACATAGCTAAAACTCCAGGTGGTTAAACCAAATCACACAGAACAAGGGAGTACCTTGCTCTAATACCAATTGAAAGTGCTAGTTATCGACTAGAGGGGGGTGAATAGGCGACTTTTATGAAAGTCTTCAAAACATGGGAGTTTCGAAGACAAACTATAGAAATGAGCCTATAACCATGTAGCGGAAGGTAGACTACACTAGACAAGCCATAGTCAAGTATTCAATGAAGTGAGAGAACGAAGACTAATAGCAGCTAGGAAGTATGGATCGGGATGGAAGATAGTATGAAACCAATCAGAACAAACAGTCACACAGTGAAGATAAATGGATAATGCAAACAGGCAATGACTTCACAAGGACCAACTGTAAATAAAGAGATGGGAAGGATAGAACCAGTTGCTTGTTGAAGACAATGATTTGTTGGACCAGTTCCAGTTGCTGTGACAATTGTACGTCTGGTTAGGGAGGCTGAGATTTAACTCAGAAGACCGTGTCTTCACCTTATTCCCCTTGAGCTAAGGACACCCAGTCCTCGCTCAATCACTCTGGTAAGTCTTCAAGGTAGACTTACAAACCTTCACAGAATTCGTTCACCGGCGATCCACAATGACTCTTGGATGCTCAGAACGCGACGCCTAACCGGCTAGAGGATTCACAGTCCTCAAGTGTAACAAGTCTTCAGATCACACAGACAGGAAGACTTCAGTGATGCCTAACACTCTTTGGCTCTGGGTGTTTAGGGCTTTGTCCTCGCAAGGATTTCTCTCTCAAAGGCTTCGAGGTGGGTTGCTCTCAAACGACAAAAGCCGTGCACTAACTCTGAGAAGCCACCAATTTATGGTGTAGGGGTGGGCTATTTATAGCCACTAGGCAACCCGACCTGATTTGTCCGAAATGACCTTGGGTCGCTAAGGAACTGACACGTGTTCCAACGGTAAGATTTCAAACACACGCGGCAACTTTACTTGGGCTACAAGTAAAGCTGACTTATCCAACTCTGGATAAGTTTTGCTCTCATTGTCTTCGCTCGAAGACATAGGATTTTGATTAAGCATCACTTCAGTCACTCTGACTTTGTTCACTGGGACCCCACTTAACAGTACGGTGGTTCCTATAACTCAACAAATAAGAAAAGGAAACAACGAAACAACTACGTCTTCGCGCTCCATAGTCTTCACACAAGGTCTTCTCTTGTCATAGTCTTCAATGTGAATGTCTTCACATACCACCTTTGTCTTCAATGTCTTCATACATTTTTAGGGGTCATCTCCGGTAGGTAAACTGAATCAATGAGGGACTACTCCCTGTGTTATCCTGCAATTCTCACAAACGCATTAGTCCCTCAACCAGGTTTGTCGTCAATACTCCAAAACCAACTAGGGTGGCACTAGATGCACTTACATTGTTTGAGAGAGACCATCTTCATACTACGCCTCCCACGGATTGATAAACCTTAGGTCATCCACTTGAGGGAAATATGCTATTGTCCTACAAAACTCTGCACTTGGAGGCCCAAGTCTACAAGAAGAAGGTTGCATAGTAGACATCAATCTGTAGGTCCATAGACCACCATGATGTCCCAGAGAGTGTTACGATCTTTGTGGAAAACCACCATACTCGCCCAAAAGACCCCATGATCAAAAGCAACAAACTCAAAGTGATCCAGCTTAGCCCCAATAAGAATTCCCCCAGAATGCCCGAACGCAGGGAGGCACACCGCTACGTGAAACCGTCTGCCTTGCAATACCAGAGAGGTCGGATCTAGAAAAATTAGACTTGAAGGTCTCAACAAGGCCAACAATATCAATGTCATCACCACAAACTAAATCACGGATTTGGTCGCGATGCCCCCTAAAGCCAAAACCCCGTACATTCCAAAAGATATCTTTCATTTAGAAGAAAGTTTTTTGATCCGCAGACTCGACCTGCTCGGGTCCAAGCAGGATTTTAGCTTAAGTTTAGAAGAACGTCCCATCTTAGTGATCGAGAGTGGAGGGCCACTACACTTTGTCACCCCCTCAGCACCCACCGACTTCGCAGCCACCTTCGACTTGGTGGCTGCCTCCTTGGCCTTAGCAATGGCCTCTTGGGCCTCTTCATTTAACAGGATCAACGAGTGCAAGGAGGTTGGGGAACCAATGTTATGATCAACACTAACACCAATAGCAGATACAATATTCATGATATGGGAATCGGGTAGGGATGGTAACGCCAAACGAACTAGAGAAGAGGATTGTGGAGATTTTACCTATAGGAGCAGAGCCCTTGGACGCTTCGGGAAGATCAGCCCTCACCTGGGAAGGGGCCGCAACGAATTACCTAGGCAGTCCCTTCCGGGTCATGGACACAGGCGAGAGAATCGGAGCCACACCAGAGCGGGCCGCCGGAGAGGACACACCCTCCCCAGCCCTCCTAGCATCCGCCACCTCTCCCAGATCCCCATCCATACAACATCAAAGGTCCCCTACCTTGTCCTTACTGCCCATCGAAAACCTGTTCTTGGCTGAAAACTTGCATTCTGAGGATTTCTTCTTTGGCTTCTTGCTGCTCGGGCTGTGAGGAGATGTCGTGGTATCCAGAGGAGCATAAACAATCCCTGACAAAGAAGGAGAGGCAGGGCGCACAGCTTCAGCCTGAATATTAGAGCAAGCCCCGAAGAATGGCGTGGCCCCATCAAGACCAGCAGCAACATTGTGATCCACTCCACATGGCCCCTCCTTGACATTTCCACCACCCCCAGAACTAGGATGGGCAAAATAAAACAGACCCCTCGACTTCAAGCCCATGGCCTCCCACTCCGACGAGGTGAAAGGGTTGGAGGGCTTAGGAGCCGGTGGTGGTGGGGGTGGAGCCTGTTGGGCCGCCAAGGCATCAGAGCGCACGCAAATACGATAAGCATCAGAGATGGGGAAGACATCGATGGATCCATGAACACGGGCCAGATCCAAGCACTAGACTTTCATGTGAATAGCTCCCGGAGGGTCAAGAGACGATTCATCCACAACAATAGGCTTTCCAATTAACTGACCAAAAGCCATCAAGAACAGAACATTGCAGAGCCCGGATGACACATCCTCAAGGAGCACCCAGATATCAGAGAGGGAGGCCACCGCCTTGGAACCATCTACATCAGCCTTGACTGAAACCATCACTTGATTCAAAGGAAGAGTAAATCTCAAACAAGAAGCCATCATCTTAAGGCTCTCCTTGGTATGGAAGGTGATAATGAATTCCGTCTTTGAGATCTGATTAACCAGCCAATCCCACCATCTAGGCCCCATTCCTTAAGCTCATCCGATATCACTTGACTAGAAACATGCTTGGAGATAACAGAGATCACATCCGCGTTGGAAGCCACCGGCACCACCGCAGGCATCCCAAGCTCTCCATCAAGCGCAAAGAAGGAGCTGCTTGGCAGCCCCAACCCATATTGCTTGAAAGCAAGGAAAGGCGAGCGGTCATCACAGTCCACAGTGAGATGTCCTTCTGTGCGACATATCGGATAGAAGAGTGGAAAGAAGTAGTAAGACTGGAAGTGACCCGCACAATGACAGGCGAAGCAGGTCAGGGTCGCCGACCCCGTAGCCGAACCACCACCAGAAGACAGCCTGGTGCCGCGAGAGGGAACGACGCCCGTGGGGGTGGAGGTGGGGGTGGAAGAATGTCATCACCAACCCCTCCAGAAGAAGAACCCGGGTCTTGGAAAGAGGTTCGACGAAACTTAGAGGGAAAGGACGTGTTGCCGAAGCCACCAGCCTGCCCACCACTAGCACCACGGCCACGGCCGGTGAAAATAGAGCCCGCACCGCCGCCGCGGCCACCAGCCGACACATGACCCACCAGACGGCGAGGACGATTAGGACAGGGAGGAGGGACCGCCGTGGCCACCAAAGAGCCCGACGCCACAGCCTCCCATGGATCCACCGCGGCCGCCGCCTCCTCACGCGACCGCTCGTCGCACTGCATCCAGGCAGGGCCCGTCGCCCACGCCTCCCGATCCTTCTCCACCTGCTCCCGAATAGCCCGATCTGCCTCCAAATTCTCACGCAGCTCCGCCTCATACGCCAGATCTGCAGATCGACCTGCCTCCACAGGGCCCTCCCTACCCCGCTTGCTTCCCGACATCGCCTCCAAGGAGGAGGCCCTGGATCTATCCATGGCCACCGCTGCCGCGAAGGAGATCGTGAGGGAAGGAGTTGGAAGCGCTCTCACAAGACGGCGGATACGGAAAGGATAGCGGCGCATGTCTGAACTAGAAGCCAGAAACCCTAGGTCAGGGGTAATGGCACCCCTTCGGATCAATATAAACTGCAGACGACGTGGGCCACCAGGTCGGGCCAAGGGAGAAGGGCCACTCGAGCTGACTTGGCCACCAGAAGCCGGGCCCAACACCAAAGGCCCCGGAATGACCAGAGGATGGAAGTCAGCCTTGGAGAGGGACATCGAGCAGGGCCTACAACCCGGCCCAACACCCACACCAGCCCCGACCCACTCCAGCCCACCTACCAAGCTTTCCACCACCGAAGCGGCTAGGGTTTGCTCCCCTCCCGAGCACGAAACCGCATGCCTACCACCGGTCGCCACCGATGACGAGCCTGAGGCCAGCCTTCCCAAAGGCCGTACCTCCGCCACCACACACACCTTGGAGACCATCACCAGAGAGTCATGGCCAGCCACGCACGGCAATAAGGGAGCAGCCGCGCCCATCTTGCCAGATCCACGCCCATGGCAATGTACCACCCGCCAACCAGATTCGCCGGACGGCGAACACACCGATCGCCCCCGGCCCCCTAGAGTGAATTTCTGGACCTTGGGCTACGGCGACGGCGAGGACGACCAGGGCAGCAACTGAGGGCCATACACCTCATCTTTTGACCCATAATCATCACCGTCCAGTGCCCAAAACTTGTTTGCCACAAGAAGGCAGGGAAGTGAGGGAGGGGGAAACCCTAGATGCACCGCATGCAGCCCCATGGGACGAAGCAGAGGGAGGAAAACATACCGGTAGCCGCCGCACCCCAGCGTATCCACCAAGGAGAGGGAGGTGGAAGGGGGGGAGTAGGAGGAGGGGAAGGAGAGGAGAGACGCCATCGCGGTATTTGGCCAAATTTCTGGGACGGTAGTTTTAGCCGTAATGTGCAACTGAGAAACTCCTATGTCTCACTCATACATAACCATTTGCACATTCACACCTCTCTATGACTCTACCACACGCCATGTGGGAAGGTTCGATACAATACCAAACACCCATGTTATTGTTGTAGGGCTCATCTTTTTGTTCACCATAGGATGGCTCACTGGAATAGTTCTAGCAAACTCTAGGCTAGACATTGATCTACATGATACTTATTATATGGCGTTTGCACATTTCCATTATGTATTTTCTATGGGAGCCGTTTTTGCTTTATTTGCTAGATTTTACTATTGGGTGGGTAAAATCTTTGGTTGGACATATCCTGAAACTTTAGGCCAAATTCATTTTTGGATCACCTTTTTTGGGGTTAATATGACCTTCTTTACCATGCATTTCTTAGGGCTTTTGGGTAGGCCACAGAGCATTCCAGATTATCCAGATGCTTACGCCGGATGGAATGCTCTGAGCAGTTTTGGTCCTTATATATCCGTAGTTGGGATTTGTTGTTTCTTCGAAGTTGTCGCAATAACTTCAAGCAGTGGAAAGAACAAAAAAGTTTCTGACATTGGATTTTCCTTTTTAGAGCTATCAAACTAGGTCTTTTAGGTTTATTTTGACTTGATTGAAATTAAGTGGATGCAACGAAACAAGAAATTTAATTAGACTACTTAACTATTTCAATCTACTATCTATTCTATGTAGATTCAAAGATAATATAACAAAAAGACTCTAAAGTGTTGTAGAAAAAACTATATGTAGTTCTTTCTACCACACTTTAAGATTCCAACCAGATCATTTCATTTATGACTTGGATTTTTTTATCTAATAACTTTTTTGTTTCTTCAATGATTAATTGGAATTCCAATTAATTATTTTTGCTGATTGCTTTTACATAAATAATAAGTAAAAAGCAGCAGGAACTAGTATCGCCTCCCCGCCTAGCTCTATCAGCAGGCCCCTTCTTTTGCAATACTTAAGAAGGTCTCTCATGGACAAATTCTTATTAAAGCCTTCTCTACCATTTAATTTGGCATTCGAGGTCAACCCAATGGCTTTATGAGGATGGTAGTGAAGGAAATATGCCCTAGAGGCAATAATAAAGTTGTTATTTTATATTTCCTTATATCATGATAAATGTTTATCATTCATGCTAGAATTGTATTAACCAGAAACTTGATACATGTGTGGATACATAGACAAAACACCGTGTCCCTAGTAAGCCTCTACTAGACTAGCTCGTTAATCAAAGATGGTTAAGTTTCCTAACCATAGACATGTGTTGTCTTTTGATGAACGGGATCACATCATTAGGAGAATGATGTGATGGACAAGACCCATCCGTTAGCTTAGCATATTGATCGTTTAGTTTTATAGCTACTGCTTTCTTCATGTCATATACATATTCCTTTGACTATGAGATTATGCAACTCCCGAATACCAAAGGAATACCTTGTGTGTTATCAAACATCACAACGTAACTGGGTGATTATAAAGATGCTCTACATGTATCTCTGAAGGTGTTTGTTGGTTGGCATAGATCAAGATTAGGATTTGCCACTACGAGTATCGGAGAGGTATCTCTGGGCCCTCTCGGTAATACTCATCATAAGAATCCTTGCAAGCAAAGTGACTAATGAGTTAGTTGTGGGATGATGTATTACGGAACGAGTAAAGAGACTTGCCGGTAACGAGATTGAACTAGGTATGAAGATACCGATGATTGAATCTCGGGCAAGTAACATACCAATGATAAAGGGAATAGTTGTCATTACGTTTCGACCGGTAAAGATCTCTGTAGAATATGTAGGAGCCAATATGAGCATCCAGGTTTCGCTATTGATTATTGACCGGAGAGGTGTCTCGGTCAGTTCACGAACCCGTAGGGTCCACACACTTAATGTTTGATGTTGATTTAGTATTATATGAGTTATGTGATTTGGTGACCGAATGTTGTTCGGACTCTCGGATGAGATCACGAACATGACGAGGAGTCTCAAAATGATCGAGAGGTAAAGATTGATATATAGGATGATAGTATTCGGACATCGGAAGTGTTCCGGATAGTATCTGGTATTTATCGGAGTACCGAGGGGGGTTACCGGA
Source organism: Triticum urartu (assembly GCF_003073215.2). Lineage (NCBI taxonomy): Eukaryota > Viridiplantae > Streptophyta > Magnoliopsida > Poales > Poaceae > Triticum > Triticum urartu. The sequence continues at coordinate 260,472,563 of NC_053023.1, forward strand.
ACCCCCAGGGGGAATAATGGGCCTTATGGGCCATAAGAGGGGAGCACACTAGCCCACAAGGGGGGCGCCCCCCTTTAGGCAGGAGGCCGAATTGGAGAAGGAAGAGGGGGTTCGCCCCCCCTTTCCTTCCTCCCTTCCCTCTTCCCTTTTACTCTCCGATGAAATAAGGAAGGGGGGAATTGGGATAGGACCCCAAGTAGGAGGAATCCTACTTGGGGTGCCCCATGGCTGCTCCCCTCTACCCCCACCTATATATACATGGGGAGGGGCGCCTAGAACACACAACAACAATCGTTAGCCGTGTGCGGCGCCCCCTCCACAGTTTACGCCTCCGGTCATATCTTCATAGTGCTTAGGCGAAGCCCTGCGTGGATCACTTCACCATCACCGTCACCACGCCGTAGTGCTGACGAAACTCATCTTCTTCCTCGACACCTTTGCTGGATCAAGAGGACGAGGGACGTCATCGAGCTGAACGTGTGCAGAACTCGGAGGTGCCATGCGTTCGGTGCTTGATCGTCAGATCTACAAGAAGTTCGACAACATCAACCACGTTGTTAAACGCTTCTGCTTTCAGTCTACGAGGGTACATAGACACACTCTCCCCCTCTCGTTTCTATGCATCTCCTAGATAGATCTTGCGTGAGTGTAGGATTCTTTTTTGAAATTGCATGCTACATTTCCCAACAGTGGTATCAGAGCCAGGTTTATGCGTTGATGATATGCACGAGTAGAACACAAAGAGTTGTGGGCGGTGATCATCATACTGCTTACCACCAATGTCTTATTTTGATTCAGTGGTATTTTTGGATGAAGCGGCCTAGACAAATCTTACATGACCACGTTCATGAGACTAGTTCCACCAGCAGAAATGCAACTAGTTTTGCATAAAGGTGGCTGGCGTGCGTCTGTTTCTCCTACTTTAGTTGAATCGAATTTGACTGCGGCCGGTCCTTGAAGAAGGTTAAAACAACAAACTTGATGAAACACCATTGTGGCTTGATGCATAGGTAAGAACGACTCTTCCTAGAAGCCTGTAGCAGCCACGTAAAACTTGCAACAACAAAGTAATGGACGTCTAACTTGTTTTTCAAGGGCATGTTGTGATGTATGAGATGATCATGTTTTGTAAAAGTTACCGGCAACCGGTAGGAGCCTTATGGTTGTCTCTTTATTGCATGAAATGCAAACGCCATGTAATTGCTTTACTTTATCACTATGCGTTAGCGATAGTTGTAGAAGCAATAGTTGGTGAGACGACCATGACGCTACAATGGAGATCAAGGTGTCGAGCTGGTGACGATGGAGATCATGATGATGCTTTGGAGATAGAGATCAAAAGCACAAGATGATGATGGCCATATCATGTCACATATTTTTGATTGCATGTGATGTTTATCTCTTATACATCTTATTTTGCTTAGTACGGCGGTAGAATTATAAGATGATCCCTTAACTAAAATTTCAAGGTATAAGTGTTCTCCCTGAGTATGCACCGTTGTGAAAGTTCGTCGTTTTGAGACACCACATGATGATCAGGTGTGATAGACTCTACGTTCACATACAACGGGTGCAAGATAGTTTTGCACATGCGGAATACTCGGGTTAAACTTGACGAGCCTGGCATGTACAGACATGGCCTCGGAACACTGGAGACCAAAAGGTCGAACGTGAATCATATAGTAGATATGATCAACATAGAGATGTTCACCATTGATGACTACTCCATCTCACATGATGATCGGACATGGTTTAGTTGATATGGATCACGTGATCACTTAGATGACTAGAGGGATGTCTATCTAAGTGGGGTTCTTAAGTAATTTGATTAATTGAACTTAATTTATCATGAACTTAGTCCTGATAGTATTTGCAAATCTATGTTGTAGATCAATAGCTCGCGATATAGCTCCCTTATTTTTATATGTTCCTAGAGAAAAACTAAGTTGAAAGATGATAGTTGAAATGATGCACACTGGGTACGTGATCTGAGGATTATCCTCATTGATGCACAGAAGAATTATGTCCTTGATGCACCGCTAAGAGACAGACCTATTGCAGGAGCAGATGCAAACGTTATGAACGTCTAGCAAGCTCATTATGATGACTACTTAATAGTTTAGTGCACCATGCTTTACGACTTAAAGTCGGGACTTCAAAAATGTTTTGAACACCACAAAGCATATGAGATGTTCCAAGAGCTGAAATTGGTATTTCAGACTCATGCCCGTGTTGAGAGGTATGAGACCTCTGACAAGTACTTTGCCTACAAGATGGAGAAGAATAGCTCAGTCAGTGAGCATGTGCTCCGAATGTCTGGGTATTACAACCGCCTGAATCAAGTGGGAGTTAATCTTCTAGATAAGATAGTGATTGACAGAGTTCTCTAGTCACTATCGCCAAGCTACTAGAACTTCATGATAAACTATAATATGCAAGGGATGACGAAAACGATTCCCGAGCTCTTCGCGATGCTAAAATCGGCGAAGTTAGAAATCAAGAAAGAGCATCAAATGTTGATGGTAAACAATACCACTAGTTTCAAGAAAAAGGGCAAGGGAAAGAAATGAAACTTCAAAAAGAATGGCAAGCAAGTTGTCGTTCCCATGAAGAAGCCCAAAGCTGGACCCGAGCATGAAACTGAGTGCTTCTACTGCAAAGGAAATGGTCATTGGAAGCGGAACTGCCCCAAATACTTGGCGGATAAGAAGGATGACAAAGTGAACAAAGGTATATTTGATATACATGTTATTAATGTGTACCTTACTAGTGTTCATAGTAGTCCCTGGGTATTTGGTACCGGTTTCAGTTGCTAAGATTAGTAACTCGAAACAGGAGTTGCAAAATGAACAGAGACTAGTTAAGGGCGAGGTGACGATGTCTGTTGGAAGTGATTCCAAGGTTGATAAGATCACCATCGCATACTCCCTCTAGCTTCGGGATTTGTGTTGAACCTATATAAATGTTATTTGGTGTTTGCGTTGAGCATGAATATGATTGGATCATGTTTATTGCAATACGGATATTCATTTAAGTCAGAGAATAATTGTTGTTCTGTTTACATGAATAAAACCTTCTATGGTCATACACCCAATGTAAATGGTTTATTGAATCTCGATCGTAGTGATACACATATTCATAATATTGATACCAAAAGATGCAAAGTTGATAATGATAGTGCAACATACTTGTGGCACTGCCGTTTGGGTCATATTGGTGTAAAGCGCATGAAGAAACTGCATGCAAATGGAATTTTGGAATCACTTGATTATGAATCATTTGATACTTGCGAACCATGCCTCATGGGCAAGATGACTAAAACTCTGCTCCCCGGAACAATGGAGCAAGCTAATGACTTATTGGAAATAATACATACCGATGTATGCGTTCGATGAGTTTTGAGGCATGCAGCGGGTATCGTTATTTTCTGACCTTCACAGATGATTTAAGCAGATATGGGTATATCTACTTAATGAAACACAAGTTTGAAACATTTGAAAAGTTCAAAAAAATTCAGAGTGAAGTGGAGAATCATCGTAATAAGAAAATAAAGTTTCTACGGTCTGATCGTGGAGGCGAATATTTGAGTTACAATTTTGGCCTTCATTTAAAACAATGTGGAATAGTTTCACAACTCACGCCACCTGGAACACCACAGCGTAATGGTGTGTCAGAATGTCGTAACCGTACTTTACTAGATACGGTGCGATCTATGATGTCTATTACCGATTTGCCACTACCGTTTTGGGGTTATGCATTAGAGATAGATGCATTCACGTTAAATAGGGCACCATCTAAATCCGTTGAGACGGCACTGTATGAACTGTGGTTCGGCAAGAAACCTAAGCTGTTGTTTCTTAAAGTTTGGGGTTCTGATACTTATGTCAAAAGTCTTCAGCCTGATAAGCTGGAACCCAAATCGGAGAAGTGCATCTTCATAGGATACCCTAAGGAAACAATTGGGTACACCTTCTACCACAGATCTGAAGGCAAGATCTTTGTTGCCGAGAATGGAACCTTTTTAGAAGGAGTCTCTCTCGAAAGAAGTGAGTGGGAGGAAAGTAGAACTTGATGAGGTAATTGTACCTTCTCTCGAATTGGAAAGTAGCACATCAGTTAAATCCGTTATCGTGATGCCTACACCAACTAGAGTGGAAGCTAATGATGATCATGAAACTTCGGATCAAGTTACTACTGGACCTCGTAGGTCGAACAGAGCATGTTCCACACCAGAGTGGTACGGTCATCCTATCCTGGAAGTCATGTTATTAGACCATGGCGAACCTACGAACTATGAAGAAGCTACGATGAGCCCAGATTCCGACAGATGGCTTGAGGCCAGGAAATCTGAGATAGGATCCATGTATGAGAACAAAGTGTGGACTTTGGTGGACTTGCCCAATGATCAGCAAGCCATTGAGAATAAATGGGTCTTCAAGAGGAAGACGGACACTGATGGTAGTGTTACTATCTACAAAGCTCGACTTGTCGCAAAAGGTTTTCGACAAGTTCAATGTGTTGACTATGATGAGATTTTCTCACTCATAGCGATGCTTAAGTCTGTCCAAATCATATTAGCAATTGCTGCATTTTATGAAATCTGGCAAATGGATGTCAAAACTGCATTCCTTAATGGATTTCTTAAAGAAGAGTTGTATATGATGCAACCAAAAGGTTTTGTCAATCCTAAAGGTGCTAACAAAGTGTGCAAACTCTAGCGATCCATCTATGGACTGGTGCAAGCATCTCAGAGTTGGACTATATGCTTTGATAAGGTGATCAAAGCATATGGTTTTATACAAACTTATGGTGAAGCATGTATTTACAAGAAAGTGAGTGGGAGCTCTGTAGCATTTTTGATATTATATGTGGGTGACATATTGTTGATTGGAAATGATGTAGAATTTTTGGATAGCATAAAAGCATATTTGAATAAGAATTTTTTAATGAAAGACCTCAGTGAAGCTACTTACATATTGGGCAACAAGATCTATAGAGATAGTTCAAGACGCTTGATAAGACTTTCAATGAGTACATACCTTGACAAGATTTTGAAGGAGTTCAAAATGAATCAGTCAAAGAAGGAGTTCTTGCCTTTATTGTAAGGTGTGAAGTTGAGTAAAGACTCAAAACCCAACCACGGTAGAAGATAAATAGAGAATGAAAGTCATCCCCTATGCCTCAGCCATAGGTTCTATGAAGTATGACATATTGTGTAGCAAACTTGTTGTGTACCTTGCCATGAGTTTGGCAAGGGGGTACAATAGTGATCCAGGACTAGATCACTGGACAGCGGTCAAAATTATCCTTAGTTACCTTAAATAGAACTAAGGAAATGCTTCTCGGTTATGGAGGTGATAAAGAGTTCGTCGTAAAGAGTTACGTCGATGCAAGCTTTGACAGTGATCTAGATGACTCTAAGTCTCAATCTAGATATGTATTATACGTGGGAGCAATTAGCTAGAGTAGCTCCACGCAGAACATTGTAGACATAGAAATTTGCAAAATACATACAGATCTGAATGTGGCAGACCCGTTGACTAAACTTCTCTCACAAGCAAAACATGATCACACCTTAGTACTCTTTGGGTGTTAATCACATAGCGATGTGTCACGCCCTCGATGCGGCTATATCTCCCACGTGTCGAAGCACGACTTAGAGGCATAACCGCATTGAAAGCAATGTCGCAAGTGAGGTAATCTTCACACAACCCATGTAATACATAAGGGAAAGAGATACATAGTTGGCTTACAATCGCCACTTCACACAAATACATGAATAAAGCATTACATCATCCAGATACAAACAAGGTCCGACTACGGAACCAAAATGAAAGAAGACTGCCCCAAAAGCTACACAGATCCCCGATCGACCCCAACTGGGCTCCACTACTGACCGACTAGGACGGAACAACACAAAGGACAAGATCTTCATCGAGCTCCTCCTTGAGCTTGGTTGCGTCAACTGCTCAGTAACATTGGCACCAGCAAACTGGTTTTGGAAGTATCTGTGAGTCACGGGGACTCATCAATCTCACACCCCCGTGATCAAGACTATTGAAGCTTATAGGAAGGGTAAAAGGTATGAGATGGAGCTGCAGCAAGCGACTAGCTTATATGGTGGCTAACCTATTCGCAAAAGAGAGCGAGAAGAGAAAGGCAAAGCACGGACGAACAACTATGATCAAGAAGTGATCCTAGAACAACCTACGTCAAGCATAACTCCAACACCGTGTTCACTTCCCAGACTCCGCCGAGAAGAGACCATCACGGTTACACACGCGGTTGATGCATTTTAATTAAGGTCAACTTCAGGTTTTCTACAACCGGACATTAACAAATTCCCATCTGCCCATAACCACGGGCACGGCTTTCGAAAGTTCAAATCCCTGCAGGGGTGTCCCAACTTAGCCCATCACAAGCTCTCACGGTCAATGAAGGATATTCCTTCTCCAAGACAATCCGATCAGGCTCGGCATCCAGGTTACAAGACATCCTCGACAATGGTAAAACAAGTCCAGCAACACCGCCCGAATGTGCCGACAAATCCCGATAGGAGTTGTACATATCTCGTTGTCAGGGCACACTCAGATGAGACTAGCTACGAGTAAAATCAACCCTCAAGTTTCCCCGAGGTGGCCCCGCAGGCAGCTCAGTTCGGACCAACACTTAGAGAAGCACTGGCCCGGGGGGGTTAAAATAAAGATGACCCTTGAGTCTGCAGAACCCAAGGGAAGGTGGTAGGTTGTTAGTGAAAATGGTAAAACCAAGGTTGGGCATTGCTGGAGGAGTTTTATTCAAGGCGATTTGTCAAGGGGTTCCCATTATAACCCAACCGCGTAAGGAACGCAAAATCCGGGAACATAACACCGATATGACGGAAACTAGGGCGGCAAGAGTGGAACAAAACACCAGGCATAAGGCCGAGTCTTCCACCCTTTACCAAGTGTATAGATGCATTAAATAAATAAGAGATATTGTGATATCCCAACAAAATATCCATGTTCCAACAAGGAACGAACTCAAATCTTCACCTGCAACTAACAACGCTATAAGAGGGGCTGAGCAAAGCGGTAACATAGCCAAACAACGGTTTGCTAGGACAAGGTGGGTTAGAGGCTTGGTTCAACAATATAGGAGGCATGATAAGCAAGTGGTAGGTATCGCAGCACAGGCATAGCAAAAGAGCGAGCAACTAGCAAGCAAAGATAGAAGTGATTTCGAGGGTATGGTCATCTTGCCTGAAATCCCGCAAGGAAGAAGAACGAGTCCATGAAGAAGACAAATGGACGTAGTCGAACGGGTCCTCACAAATGCGACGTTATCGGAACCAACCCGAAGAAGCAACACCGAAAAGAAGCACACAACATAGTAAACAACCAACACACGAACATGGTATGATATGCGGGATGCGGTATGTGATGAATATGCATGATTTGGAAAGGAATGATTGAACCTGGCCTCAACTTGGAAATCCAAGAGTGCCACTGGAAAGGTGAGGTGATTTCGGTTGAAATCGATATAAAGATCACCGGAATCGGATGCACGGTTTGGAAATGGCAAGCAAAACAAATATGGCACCGGTCTGCGATAATCAGCAAGTAGCCAACTAAATGCACCAAGATAATTATGCTACAGCACTCAAATATAGCAACAAAAGGTATGGCAGGGATCCACTCAAGATGCTTGACAAAATATGAACAGTTAGCTACGGCTAATTCATCCATTAACAGGTTCAAACAAGCATGGCAAAAGAGCAAATGATAACAGGTTTCAGACTTACGGAAATTAACACAAGTCTGGAATTTATCATCAGGAAGCACACTTTAGAGCATGAAAACTACATGCTACAGGAACATAACATGGCAAGGCAAGGCATGGCATGAAGCTACTCAATCACTTAACAAAAGTCCCTTAGTGACTTTGAACCAAAAGGGATCAGAAAATACAATTGCAAGCATGTGAACATGGCAAAAGCATAAACAGATTCAGACTTGGTGAAAAACTGGAGCATGCAAAGCAGTTAACGAGTAGGCATGTTTACGAGCTCGATGCACTCACTACAGAGCATGGCATGACAAACTAAGCATACACCCATCAAGAATACATGGCATAGAAGCTAGGCATGGCAAGAACAACAACATAGCATGCACGGATCAATAGCAACATCCTCGGCAAAATCGCTAAACATGTCAACAATCTGCCAGGATTAATTTATAGCAAAAGTAGAGCTCGATTGACTCAAGCTTGGATGCTCCATAAATGCAAACAAAGACATGGATAGATAGAGCACCACAATGTTAACAAAACATCCTTACTGATCATCCTCAAAAGAGGCACAGATCACTAGGAAACAACATGAACATATGGCATAACGACAAAACAAAACAAGGACTTGGTGAAATTCTAAGTCCCTGAAATCAGCATTACTGATTACACTACTTTGCAAGCTTGTGCTAGTCACCACAAATATTACAAAAATACATGGCAAGCACCTCTGTAAAGATGGCATGGCATATAACAAAACACATGTAGAGCTCAGGATCATAGCGTGCACACATTAATCATGGCAAAAATGACAAAATGCCATTTGCTAAAACAGATCTGAAAAATTCATCACATAGCCCTCTTCCAACGACATTTCGGGCATCAAGATGAGCTCAAATGAAAATGATGCAATGAGATGAAATGATGTACTCGCCGAGATGAACATGTATGCAAATGAAATGCACATGATGACATGATATGAGATGCATGACACGCAAGCAATGACAAGGCAACAACAGCGAAAAACTGGAGGGCACCTGGCACATCGGTCTCGGGGCGTTTCAACACTCCACCACTACGAGAGGATCTCGTCCCGAGATCTTGAATGGCACTGGAGGGAAAAACGGAAGAGAAAAAGAAGAGGTAAAACTAAGTTGCTTCTTTTGACAAACGAGTGAAACCAAAGAACCTTGCAAAGGTTAAGCCATTTCGAGAAAAGAATACAACGGAGATGAACGAAGTTGAAAAACACTCCGTTAGAAAAGAGGGACAAGGAAGAACAAATTTGGATAGCACTCCGGTAGAAAAGAGATATGAAACTTGATAAGACAAAAAGAACTTGAGCAGAAGGGCACAACACTCCAGTTAAATGGATAAGCATGACACGAACAAGATCCTAACAAGAACAAGAATAAGGTTTGAAGAGAGAGGCAACACAATGCCTCCAGAAGAAAAGAGAGAATGAAATGGAATGAACGGAGGAGAAAACAACATCTTCTTCCTCAAAAGAGCTTGACAAGCATCCTTAGAAGAAGGGTCGAACGGAGTTGTTGGAAAAACAACAACGAAAAAAGATAAGCTTGATAGTGGGCTTATGGAGAACAACTCAAAACTATGAGGTGAAATTCTGCCACTCACGGGAAAGAATTGGATTTGAATTGATATGAATAAGGAGGCGAGAAACTATTTCACCGGAAGGATAAATAGGAACTTGGGTCAATTATAAACACCATGATAGCAACAATCCTCAGGGAAGGCTTTAGGTGAAATATAACCCAAGATAACTCCACTGACGAGATCGATGGATTTGAAATATTTCATTTTTGTGAGTGAAGAATGATATATTACCACCTCAAAGATAAGGGAGAATAATTGCGCTCCGGATTGCAAGATGAAGAAGAACTTGAGCACCTCTGAAAAGAAATTTGATGAACACTTCGAGAAGGAATTAAATCCTTGATGAACCATCATGAAGAACCTTCATGAAGAACTCCGGTAACAAAAGAAATGATCAAACGGAAGGAAAGAGAGGTCGAAAACACAAGGTGAATCCTTGCCATGATTTGATGGATCTTTGTAATGATATAATTGAAATAACTTTGAGCTTCGGAAAAGAAAGATGGACAACTTGAATCGAGAATTTGATGAACCTCCGGAATAAGGAATTAATCACTTGGGTGAAACAAGAGTAAGAATTATGTTATGCGTATCCTTTACCAATTAAATTGATGACAAACAATGGATTTGGCATACTACTTACTCTCTTAGAAAGGATTAAGATAGATATTGCGCAAACTTGAAGAGGCCTTCCATGATCCACCGGTAGGATTGGAAAGAACGAATGCATTGATATGATAACGAATGATGAGAACTCTTGCACAAACCACCGTAAGAATTAAAATGACCGAAGGAAAGATAAAGGAACACCGGGAAGAATTATGAAATGAACGAGAATACTTGAGAGAATTTAAATACAAGTGAATGAAGGGATCACGAACTGATTAGAGAATACTTGAATGGTGCATCGGTAAGATTGGGGAATGATAACTGAAAGCTGAGAATGAATAAATCTGAATTGATGAACTCCGGATAAACAAACTGAGAAGAATCTTGATTTGCTCCGAATAGGTGAAAAGAATTTCTCACAATCAAAACAATTATGAGAGGATGGCCTTGAACTAGAACCACGAATCTTGAGGAGAATTGAGCAAGATTTAAGAGAAACTCTTCTTCGGTCTTCAAAATCCGAGAATGACGATGAGAAACACCACCATGAATTATTGAGATACTTCGGGATAAAAAATTAGAAAGGTTGAACCAATGGTGAAAGAATTTGAAAGATCTTGGAGAAAGACATTTGACTGATGATGCTTCATTCTTACGTCAAACTTTGAAAAGAAATTGAGAAGCTCCGGTAAAATAAGAAGAGTCGGGTAAGATCCTGGGAAAAGACCTGTGGGTTAGGGCCCACTGAAAGATACACCGTTGAAATGATTACTTGAAAGATATTGCACCGGTTGATTTAAATGGCTTGAATAATATGACAACCACGAAATAACTTGAATGGAATTAGGAATGGAAACGCGAATCTTCGAGATATTTTGAGCACTCCGGAACAATTGAATAGCGAGAGGTGAATGATAAAGAGGTGCACCAGTAAGGAAAAAGCATTGAAATGAGGAAAGGATATACTCAACAAAGCTTGAATTGAAACCACCGGAGAAGAAAAAGAACGAATAATGATAACTTGAAGCTCCGTTAGTATCTTCCTGAGAATCACAGGATACGAACATTGACGAAAAAGAATGGAGAGACTTCGCATCAATAAGATGGATACTTGATTAAGAAATATGAGTCCTTAAAAAAAAAAGGGGGGGGGGGGGGGGTAAAACAAAGACAATTTGGAGTGGATGAAACGAACACCGTTGAGAAACTTAGAATTGATCTTGCGGATGTTGAAATGATCGGATCCACTTGAAGAGAAACACGCCGGTTGAAAAGGATTGACAAGACAGTCTCGATTATCAAGAAGGATTAGTATTCACATGGGAACATGAGAACACCATTTGGGGAAGGTATGGAATCAACATTTGACTTCGAAGCAACTCGAATACCACAATCCAAAACAAAACAAAAGATTGGCTTGCAAAATAAGCTGGAACAAACATATGATAGAGATTTCGTCCGAAGTTTTCGTGGTGGCGCCTACATGGGCTCGATCGTACAGCACCATCATGTACAAGGCAGTGCACATGACATACGAAGCGTCCCCAAGTCGGCATAGCCAAGGACACTTTAAGACACAACGAGACCACTGTAAAACCAACCGTGAATAGGCGGACCACTAGACGTCGAACCCCAATTTCATATCATACATCTGTCGGAAAGATATCCTAAGAGCTACTTGAATTCCCACTTATAAACACCCGAAATTTTCCGGTTATGCAATCAAGTGTTGGGGATACAGGGGAAGCATAATATCTCACCCAAATCTAGCAAATCCTACATGCAGCTGTATCCATCCTTCAACACATAACCAAGAAACCTTCGGAAATCGTCTACCTCAACCTTTGAAAAGCATCCGTTATACAAGTTATGGCAATACTCCCGAACTCCCGCCCCAGTACTGGGTGGCGTCGAGGTTATCTCACCAACAACTGCATAAAAGAGATTTTCAACGTCGGCGAAACTAAACTCAGGTATTCCAGAACTACAACGATAAAATTGTGACGACAACACCTCGGAGCTCAACTCCCCGGGACACTGCCACAACCCCTAAATGTCAGGAGGCACCAAGAACAATGTTCTCGTCACAAAACCATCGGAACAATTCCAAGATACCCGCCTGATCCTAAAAAAATTTAGTGAAATTTGAGAAGAGAAGAGTCAAAACTCTACGTCCGGATGCCTCACCAGAGCGATGAAGGGACTGGGGAGTCAAAAGAATTCCTAACTCTCGATATATAGTTCCTAAATGACTCAAAACATTTTTCTAGACTCAACAACGCCAACGATTCGATCAAGAAGGGAGCTCCTAAGGTCGGGGAAGGCTCTGATACCAACTTTTCACGCCCTCGATGCGGCTATATCTCCCACGTGTCGAAGCACGACTTAGAGGCATAACCGCATTGGAAGCAATGTCGCAAGTGAGGTAATCTTCACACAACCCATGTAATACATAAGGGAGAGAGATACATAGTTGGCTTACAATCGCCACTTCACACAAATACATGAATAAAGCATTACATCATCCAGATAAAAACAAGGTCCGACTACGGAACCAAAATAAAACAAGACTACCCCAAAAGCTACACAGATCCCCGATCGACCCCAACTGGGCTCCACTACTGATCGACTAGGATGGAACAACACAAAGGACAAGAACTTCATCGAGCTCCTCCTTGAGCTTGGTTGCGTCAACTACTTGGTAACATCGGCACATGCAAACTGGTTTTGGAAGTATCTGTGAGTCACGGGGACTCAGCAATCTCACTCCCTCGCGATCAAGACTATTTAAGCTTATAGGAAGGGTAAAAGGTATGAGATGGAGCTGCAGCAAGCGACTAGCTTATATGGTGGCTAACCTATTCGCAAAAGAGAGCGAGAAGAGAAAGGCAAAGCACGGACGAACAACTATGATCAAGAAGTGATCCTAGAACAACCTACGTCAAGCATAACTCCAACACCGTGTTCACTTCCTGGACTCCACCGAGAAGAGACCATCACGGTTACACACGCGGTTGATGCATTTTAATTAAGGTCAACTTCAGGTTTTCTACAACCGGACATTAACAAATTCCCATCTGCCCATAACCGCGGGCACGGCTTTCGAAAGTTCAAATCCCTGCAGGGGTGTCCCAACTTAGCCCATCACAAGCTCTCACGGTCAATGAAGGATATTCCTTCTCCCAAGACAATCCGATCAGGCTCGGCATCCAGGTTACAAGACATCCTCGACAATGGTAAAACATATCCAGCAACACCGCCCGAATGTGCCAACAAATCCCGATAGGAGCTATACATATCTCGTTCTCAGGGCACACTCAGATGAGACTAGATACGAGTAAAACCAACCCTCAAGTTTCCCCGAGGTGGCCCCGCAGGCAGCTCGGTTCGGACCAACACTTAGAGAAGCACTGGCCCGGTGGGGTTAAAATAAAGATGACTCTTGAGTCTGCAGAACCCAAGGGAAGGTGGTAGGTTGTTATTTCAAATGGTAAAACCAAGGTTGGGCATTGCTGGAGGAGTTTTATTCATGGCGAACTGTCAAGGGGTTCCCATTATAACCCAACCACGTAAGGAACGCAAAATCCGGGAACATAACACCGATATGACGGAAACTAGGGCGGCAAGAGTGGAACAAAACAACAGGCATAAGGCCAAGCCTTCAACCCTTTACCAAGTGTATAGATGCATTAATTAAATAAGATATATTGTGATATCCCAACAAAATATCCATGTTCCAACAAGGAACGAACTCCAATCTTCACCTGCAACTAACAACACTATAAGAGGGGCTGAGCAAAGCGGTAACATAGCCAAACAATGGTTTGCTAGGACAAGGTGGGTTAGAGGCTTGGTTCAACAATATAGGAGTCATGATAAGCAAGTGGTAGGTATCGCAGCATAGGCATAGCAAAAGAGCGAGCAACTAGCAAGCAAAGATAGAAGTGATTTCGAGGGTATGGTCATCTTGCCTGAAATCCCGCAAGGAAGAAGAACGAGTCCATGAAGAAGACAAACGGACGTAGTAGAACGGGTCCTCACAAATGCGACGTTATCGGAACCAACCCGAAGAGGCAACACCGAAAAGAAGCACACAACATAGTAAACAACCAACACACGAACATGGTATGATATGCGGGATGCGGTATGTGATGCATATGCATGATTTGGAAAGGAATGATTGAACCTGGCCTCAACTTGGAAATCCAAGAGTGCCACCGGAAAGGTGATGTGATTTCGGTTGAAATCGATATAAAGATCACCAGAATCGGATGCACGGTTTGGAAATGGCAAGCAAAACAAATATGGCACCGGTCTGCGATAATCGGCAAGTAGCCAACTAAATGCACCAAGATAATTATGCTACAGCACCAAACATAGCAACAAAAGGTATGGCAGGGATCCACTCAAGATGCTTGACAAAATATGAATACTTAGCTATGGCTAATTCATCCATTAACAGGTTCAAACAAGCATGGAAAAGAGCAAATGATAACAGGTTTCAGACTTAGGGAAATTAACACAAGTCTGGAATTTATCATCAGGAAGCACACTTTAGAGCATGCAAAGTACATGCTACAGGAACATAACATGGCAAGGCAAGGCTTGGCATGAATCTACGCAAAGCACTTAACAAAAGTCCCTTAGTGACCTTGAGCCAAAAGGGATCAGAAAATACAATTGCAAGCATGTGAACATGGCAAAAACATAAACAGATTCAGACTTAGTGAAAAACTGGAGCATGCAAAGCAGTTAACGAGTAGGCATGTTTACGAACTCGATGCACTCACTATAGACCATGTCATGACAAAATAAGCATACACCCATCAAGAATACATGGCATAGAAGCTAGACATGGCAAGAACAACAACATAGCATGCACGGATCAATAGCAACATCCTCGGCAAAATCGCCAAACATGTCAACAATCTGCCAGGATTAATTTATAGCAAAAGTAGAGCTCGATTGACTCAAGCTAGGGTGCTCCATAAATGCAAACAAATACATGGGTGGATAGAGCACCACAATGTTAACAAAACATCCTTACTGATCATCCTCAAAAGAGGCACGGATCACTAGGAAACAACATGAACATATGGCATAACGACAAAACAGAACAAGGACTTAGTGAAATTCTAAGTCCCTGAAATCAGCATTACCGATTACGCTACTTTGCAAGCTTGTGCTAGTCACCATAAATATCACAAAAATACATGGCAAGCACCTCTGTAAAGATGGCATGGCATATAACAAAACACATGTAGAGCTCAGGATCATAGCATGCACACATTAATCATGGCAAAAATGACAAAATGCCATTTGCTGAAACAGATCTGACAAATTCATCACATAGCCCTCTTCAACGACATTTCAGGCATCAAGATGAGCTCAAATGAAAATGATGCAATGAGATGAAATGATGTACTCGTCGAGACGAACATGTATGCAAATGAAATGCACATGATGACATGATATGAGATGCATGACACGCAAGCAATGACAAGGCAACAATAGCGAAAAACTGGAGGACACCTGGCACATCGGTCTCGGGGCGTTACACGATCTGAACTAGATTATTGACTCTAGCAAACCCTTTGGGTGTTTGTCACATGGCGATGTGAACTATAGGTGTTAATCACATAAAGATGTGAACTAATGGTGTTAAATCACATGGCGATGTGAAATAGATTATTGACTCTAGTGCAAGTGGGAGACTGAAGGAAATAAGCCCTAGAGGCAATAATAAAGTTGTTATTTTATATTTCCTTATATCATGATAAATGTTTATCATTCATGCTAGAATCGTATTAACCGGAAACTTGATACATGTGTGGATACATAGACAAAACACCGTGTCCCTGGTAAGCCTCTACTAGACTAGCTCGTTAATCAAAGATGGTTAAGTTTCCTAACCAAAGACATGTGTTATCATTTGATGTACGGGATCACATCATTACAAGAATGATGTGATGGACAAGAACCATTTGTTAGCTTAGCATATTGATCGTTCAGTTTTATTACTACTGCTTTCTTCATGTCATATACATATTCCTTTGGCTATGAGATTATGCAACTCCCGAATACCAGAGGAATACCTTGTGTGCTACCAAACGTCACAACGTAACTGGGTGATTATAAAGATGCTTTATAGGTATCTCTAAAGGCGTTTGTTGGGTTGGCATAGATCAAGATTAGGATTTGTCACTCTGAATCTCTGGGCCCTCTCGGTAATACACATCATAAGAAGCCTTGCAAGCAAAGTGACTAATGAGTTAGTTGCGGGATGATGTATTATGGAACGAGTAAAGAGACTTGCCGGTAACAAGATTGAACTAGGTATGAAGATACCGACGATCGAATCTCGGGTAAATAACATACCGATGACAAAGGGAATAATGTATGTTGTCATTACGGTTCGACCGATAAAGATCTTCGTAGAATATGTAGGAGCCAATATGAGCATCCAGGTTCCTCTATTGGTTATTGACCGGAGAGGTGTCTCGGTCATGTCTACATAGTTCTCGAACCCGTAGGGTCCGCATGCTTAACGTTCGATGACGATTTAGTATTATATGAGTTATGTGATTTGGTGACCGAATGTTGTTTGGAGTCCCAGATGAGATCACAGACATGACGAGGAGTCTCAAAATGGTCGAGAGGTAAAGAATGATATATATATATATATATATATGATGATAGTATTCGGACATCGGAAGTGTTCTGGATAGTATCGGGTATTTATCGGAGTACCGAGGGGGGTTACCGGAACCCCCGGGGGGAATAATGGGCCTTATGGGCCATGAGAGGGGAGCACACCAGCCCACGAGGGGTGGTGCTATTGGGGAACGTAGTAATTTCAAAAAAAATCCTACGCACACGCAAGATCATGGTGATTCATAGCAACGAGAGGGGAGAGTGTTGTCTACGTACCCTCATAGACCGTAAGCGGAAGCGTTATGACAACACTATTGATGTAGTCGTACATCTTCATGATCGACCGATCCCAGCACCAAAGATACGGCACCTCCGTGATTTGCACACCTTTGGCTCGGTGACGTCCCGCGAACTCACGATGAAGTAGAGCTTCGAGGGAGAGCTTTGTCAGCGCGACGGCGTGATGACGGTGATGATGTTGCTATCGAAACAGGGATTCGCCTAAGCACCGCTGCGATATGACCGAGGTGGATTATGGTGGAGGGGGGCACCGCACATGGCTTGGAACAATTAACTTGTGTGTCCTAGGGTGCCCCCTACCCCCGTATATAAAGGAGCTAGGGGGAGGCCGGCCGGCCCTAGTGGCGCCCAAGGAGAGGGGGAATCATCCTCCTAGTAGGAGTAGGATTCATCCTTTCCTAGTCCTACTAGGAAGGAGGAAGGGGGAAGGAAAGAGAGGGAGAGGGAAAGAGGGGTCGTGCCCCCTCCCCTAGTCCTATTCGGACTCCCCTTGGGGGCGCCACCTCCTGGGCTGCTGCCCTCTCTCTCCCCTAAGGCCCACCAAGGCCCAATACTTCCCCCGAGGCGTTCCGGTAACCCCTCCGGCACTCCGGCTTTCTTCGAAATCACCTGGAACAGTTCCGGTGTCTGAATATAGCCGTCCAATATATCGATCTTTATGTCTCGACCATTTCGAGACTCCTCGTCATGTACGTGATCATATCCGGGACTCCGAACTACCTTCGGTACATCAAAACACATAAACTCATAATTCCGAACGTTAAGCGTGCGGACCCTACGGGTTCGAGAACTATGTAGACATGACCGAGACTCATCTCCGGTCAATAACCAACAGCGGAACCTCGATGCTCATATTGGTTCCTACATATTCTATGAAGATCTTTATCGGTCAAACCGCATAACGATATACGTTGTTCTCTTTGTCATCGGTATGTTACTTGCCCGAGATTCGATCATCGGTATCTCAATACCTAGTTCAATCTCAGTACTGGCAAGTCTCTTTACTCGTTCTGCAATGCTACATCCCGTAACTAACTCATTAGCTACATTGCTTGCAAGGCTTATAGTGATGTACATTACCGAGAGGGCCCAGAGATACCTCTCCGACAATCGGAGTGACAAATCCTAATCTTGATCCATGCCAACTCAACAAACACCATAGGAGACACCTGTAGAGCACCTTATAATCACCCAGTTACGTTGTGACGTTTGGTAGCACACAAAGTGTTCCTCCGGTATTCGGGAGTTGCATGATCTCATTGTCATAGGAACATGTATAGTTATGGAGAAAGCAATAGCAACAAACTAAATGATCATCGTGCTAAGCTAACAGATGAGTAAAGTCAATCATATCATTCTCTAATGATGTGATCCCGTTAATCAAATGACAACTCATGTCTATGGTTAGGAAACATAACCATCATTGATTCAACGAGCTAGTCAAGTAGACGCCAACTAGTGGCACTCTCTTTGTCTATGTATTCACACATGTACTAAGTTTCCGGTTAATACAATTCTAGCATGAATAATAAATATTTATCATGATATAAGGAAATATAAATAACAACTTTATTATTGCCTCTAGGGCATATTTCCTTCAGGTGCCCCCCCCCCTTTAGGAAGGAGACCTAATTGGAGAAGGAAGAGGGGGTTCGGCCCCCCTTTCCTTCCTCGCTTCCCTCTTCCCTTTTCCTCTCCAGTGAAATAAGGAGGGGGGCAAATTGGGATAGGACCCCAAGTAGGATTCCTCTTACTTGGGGCGCCCCATGGCTGCTCCCCTCCCCCCACATATATATACGTGGGGAGGGGGTGCCTAGAACACACAACAACAATCGTTAGCCGTGTGCGGTGCCCCCTCCATAGTTTACGCCTCCGGTCATATCTCCGTAGTGCTTAGGCGAAGCCCTGCGTGGATCACTTCACCATCACTGTCACCACGCCGTCGTGCTGACGAAACTCATCTTCTTCCTTGACACCTTTGCTGGATCAAGAGGACGATCGAGGGACGTCATCGAGGTAAACGTGTGCAGAACTCGGAGGTGTCGTACATTCGGTGCTTGATCGGTCGAATCTACAAGAAGTTCAACTACATCAACTGCATTGTCAAACGCTTCTGCTTTCGGTCTACGAGGGTACATAGACACACTCTCCTCCTCTCGTTGCTATGCATCTCCTAGATAGATCTTGCGTGAGCGTAGGAATTTTTTTTAAATTGCATGCTACGTTTCCCAACAGGCGGTGCAAAGGAGGCACGAGGGCTTGTTAAGGAAGGCGGCTAGGGCCGCTGAAGGGGGGGAAGGAAAGGCATTTTCTGGTCTCCCCTTTGCCTCGAGGTGTGTACATGAATGAGCCTAGGACTGTGGAGCGAGTCATCGCCATGTACGAGCAATGGCTCCAGGAGAAGAAGAACAAGTTTGTTGGCTTCGACCTTGAGTACACCCGTTCGAGCAGTTACAGACGACAAGGGGTCGCTGACGTGCAACTCACAATGCGCAATCATGTCCTTGTTTACCACTACTACAGGTCCGAGTGGTGTCGGGCGTTGGATCAATTCCTGCAATGCAAAGTGATAACTGTCGTTAGCATGGACATGAGGGGTGACAAGATGATGCTTGCTCGTGCATGGATCATGATTCTAGACGGTCACCATGTTGACATCCGAAAGCTATTCTATATCAAAGGTGATGGAGAAAGGAACTCCATGGGTGCCCTTGCAGCGGCCATCATTGACCCGTCATACAAGAACAAGAAATCTTTTTCTCTGATCTATTCGTTTAGTTTGGCCAACTAGATTGATTTATCTTCAGTGGGGGGTGCATGGTAGTAGGTTCAATCTTGCAGTGTCCTCACTTTGTGACAGGAGGGGCAGTGAGGCACGTATTTGTATTGATTCTACTAAGGGTAAAACGATGGGGTTCGAACATATTGTTTGGTCTTACTTTGTCTAAATTATGTCATCATGCTCCAAGCATTACTCTGTTTGTTATGAACTTAATACATGTTGGATAGCGGTCGAGGGGTGGAGTAATAGTAGTATATGCATAATCATTTTGGTCTACATGTCACAAATGTAATACCTATATATTGATCATGCCATGAATAACGTCATAACTATGCGTTATTCTCATGAGGGAGATGCCTCTAGTGAAAGCTATGGCTCCCGGGTCTACTCACTTCATATTACTAAAACCCTAAATACCTTGCTGCAATTATTTATCTTTTGTTTTGTTTTGCAGTTTATCTATCTATCATTATCAGAATTAACCCTTGCAATTAACAAGTACATGGGATTCACAACCCTCTTGCCCGCGTAGGGTGCAAGTATTTGTTTTATGTGTGTGCAAGTGATACGTCTCCAACGTATCTATAATTTTTGATTGTTCCATGCTATTATATTATCAATCGTGGATGTTTTATATGCCTTTATATGCTATTTTATATGATTTTTGGGACTAGCCTATTAACCTAGAGCCCAGTGCCAGTTTCTGCTTTTTTCTTGTTTTAGAGTATCACAGAAAAGGAAAATCAAACGGAGTCCAATTGACCTGAAACTTCACAGAACTTATTTTTGGAAGGAAAGCAACCCGGGAGACTTGGAGTCCATGTAAGGGAAGCAACAAGGAAGCCACGAGGCAGGGGGGCGCGCCCACCCCCTGGGCGCGCCCTCCACCCTCGTGGGCCCCTCGTGTCTCCCCTGATGTACTTCTTCCGCCTATATATCTCCATATACCCTAAAAACATCCGGGAACACAATAGATCGGGAGTTCCACCGCCAGAAGCCCCCGTAGCCACCGAAAGCCAATCTAGACCCATTCCGGCACCCTGTCGGAGGGGGAATCCTTCTCCGGTGGCCATCTTCATCATCCCGGTGCTCTCCATGACGAGGAGGGAGTAGTTCTCCCTCGGGGCTGAGGGTA
Source organism: Triticum urartu (assembly GCF_003073215.2). NCBI lineage: Eukaryota > Viridiplantae > Streptophyta > Magnoliopsida > Poales > Poaceae > Triticum > Triticum urartu. The sequence goes on from NC_053023.1 coordinate 260,493,427, forward strand.
TGTACCAGTAGCTATGTGTTTGATCTCTCTCTCTCTCTCTCTCGTGTTCTTGATTTGGCACGATCTTGATGTATCACGAGCTTTGCTATTATAGTCGGATCTTATGTTTCTCCTCCCCCTCTACTCTCTTGTAATGAATTGAGTTTTCCCCTTGAAGTAATCTTATCGGATTGAGTCTTTAAAGATTTTAGAACACTTGATGTATGTCTTGCCATGCGTATCTGTGGTGACAATGGGATACCACGTGATTCACTTGATGTATGTTTTGGTGATCAACTTGCGGGTTCCGCCCATGAACCTATGCATAGGGGTTGGCACACGTTTTCATCGTGATTCTCCGGTAGGAACTTTGGGGCACTCTTTGAGGTTCTATGTCTTGGTTGAATAGATGAATCTGAGATTGTGTGATGCATATCGTATAACCATACCCACAGATACTTGGCGTGACATTGGAGTATCTAGGTGACATTAGGGTTTTGGTTGATTTGTGTCTTAAGGTGTTATTCTAGTACGAACTCTAGGGCTGTTTGTGACACTTATAGGAATAGCCCAACGGATTGATTGGAAAGAATAACTTTGAGGTGGTTTCGTACCCTACCATAATCTCTTCGTTCGTTCTCCGCTATTAGTGACTTTGGAGTGACTCTTTGTTGCATGTTGAGGGATAGTTATATGATCCAATTATGTTATTATTGTTGAGGGAATTTGCACTAGCGAAAGTATGAACCCTAGGCCTTGTTTCAACGCATTGCAATACCGTTTGTGCTCACTTTTATCATTAGTTACCTTGCTGTTTTTATATTTTCAGATTACAAAAACCATTATCTACCATCCATATACCACTTGTATCACCATCTCTTCGCCGAACTAGTGCACCTATACAATTTACCATTGTATTGGGTGTGTTGGGGACACAATAGACTCTTTGTTATTTGGTTGCAGGGTTGCCTGAGAGAGACCATCGTCATCCTATGCCTCCTACGGATTGATAAACCTTAGGTCATCCACTTGAGGGAAATCTGCTACTGTCCTACAAACCTCTGCACTTGGAGGCCCAACAACGTCTACAAGAAGAAGGTTGTGTAGTAGACATCAAGCTCTTTTCTGGCGTCGTTGCCGGGGAGGTTAGCGCTTGAAGGTATATCTTTAGATCTTGCAATCGAGTCTTTTAGTTTCTTGTTTTATCACTAGTTTAGTTTAGAAAAGAAAACTATAAAAGAAAATGGAATTGAGTTTGTCTCATATGCTTCATCTTTTTAATATCTATCATGAAAATAAGGATTCCGATAATTGTGCTCAAGTGCTAGAAGAAGAATGCATTAGAATGTTTGGCACTAAATATTTGAATGATGAGCATGATTGCAATGTTGTTAGTATGAATTCCTTGAATATCCATGATGCTAATGATATGCAAAGCCACAAGCTTGGGGAAGCTATGTTTGATGAAGATGATATTTTTTGTCCCCCAAGTTTTGATGAGCAAATTTATTATGATGAAAGCATGCCTCCTATCTATGATGATTATTGTGATGACTTGTATGCTATAAAGAATAATGATATCAATGAAACTTTTCATCATGATTATAGTTTTCAATTGGATTATGCCTCACATGATAATTATTTTGTTGAGTTTGCTCCCACTATTATTCATGAGAAGAATTTTGCTTATGTGGAGAGTAATAAAATTTCTATGCTTGTAGATCATGAAAAGAATGTTTTAGGTGCTGGTTACATTGTTTAATTCATTCATGATGCTACTGAAAATTATTATGAGGGGGGAATATATGCTTGTCGGAATTGCAATAATATCAAGTTTCCTCTCTATGTGCTTAAAATTTTGAAGTTATGCTTGTTTTACCTTCCTATGCAAGTTGATTCTTGTTCCCATAAGTTGTTTGCTCACAAAATCCCTATGCATAGGAAGTGGGTTAGGCTTAAATGTGCTAGTCATATTCTTCATGATGCTCTCTTTATGTTTCAATTCTTATCTTTTATGTGAGCATCATTGAAATCATCGTGCCTAGCTAGGGGCGTTAAACGATAGCGCTTGTTGGGAGGCAACCCAATTTTCTTTTTGTTCCTGTTTAGTAATAAATAATTCATCAATCATCTGTTTAGATGTGGTTTTATGATTTTAATTAGTTTTTGTGCCAAGTAGAACCGTTGGGAAGACTTGGGGAAAGTCTTGTTCATCTTGCTGTAAAAAACAGAAACTTTAGCGCTCACGAGAATTGCTGCCATTTTTATTTGGAAAGTGCTATTTAATTAATTCTTTTTGAACATGATTAATAGATAAATTCCTCAGGTCCAGAAATTTATTTGAGAATTTTATGAGTTCCAGAAGTATACGTTTGATTCAGATTACTACAAACTGTTCTGTTTTTGACAGATTCTGTTTTCGATGTGTTGTTTACTTATTTTGATGAATCTATGGCTAGTAAAAGAGTTTATAAACCATAGAGAAGTTGGAATACAGTAGATTTAACACCAATATAAATAAATAATGAGTTCATTACAGTACCTTTAAGTGGTGTTTTGTTTTCTTTCGCTAACGGAGCTTACGAGTTTTCTATTAAGTTTTGTGTTGTGAAGTTTTCAAGTTTTGGGTAAGGATTTGATGGACTATGGAATAAGGAATGGCAAGAGCCTAAGCTTGGGGATGCCCAAGGCACCCCAAGGTAATATTCAAGGATAGCGAAGAGCCTAAGCTTGGGGATGCCCCGGAAGGCATCCCCTCTTTCGTCTTCGTTCATTGGTAACTTTACTTGGAGCTATATTTTTATTCACCACATGATATGTGTTTTGCTTGGAGCGTCAATTTATTTTGTTAAGATTTGCTTGCTGTTATTTAGAATAATGTTTTGCATCTTTTATTTCAATAAAAGCGTGTCAGCGTTATGGGAACGGGGGTCCCCAGAGTTGCCTGCCTGCGGCCTGCGGCGTGGCTCAAGCAGGGCCCAGCGCGGCCCATCTTCATCAGCTCAAGCTCAAAGACCCTCGCGAGGGGCCAAGCCTCGCGGGGCGGACGACAGGAAGCTTCCTCAGAGGCAGCCTCATCAGGCAGGCTCGCGAGGAGGTGGAGAGATCAAGGCAGGGGTACCTCGCAAGGAACCTGTGACGTAAGCCATGACGATCGAGACCAGGCGGGCGCCGGCCTGTGCAGTGTCCTTGTTTCCCCTTTGGTGCAAAGGGGGCAAGCATAGGCCAAGGCATCAGGCAAAGGTTACCATTCCGGTGCAATGAGACCAAGATGAGCCGGACGGCAGGACGGAGGTCACCGTGGAGCCCAAGACGGTGTCATCGCAAGTGCTTTTAGCAGTCGAAGACCGCCTTTATTCAGGATAACTTGTACTAGATGTTCCCCTTCGAAATGGCCAATTGTTGGCGCCCCTCCCGCTCATTATTTGGGGAGAGGCCTAGGGCCTCTATAAATAGAGCTAGCCACCACAGAGTAGAAAAGGAGAGACCCCTGGGAGAGATCTGGTAGAACCCCAGCATAGAGAGAGAGAGAGGCGACTGAACTCACCCTAGCAGTTCATCGCACCAGCTCAAGAACACCTCTCGCGAGGCTGTTCTTCCCTTGTACTGTCCATCATCAGCCCAGAGGCAATCCACCACACAACACACTAGAGTAGGGTATTACACCACAACGGTGGCCCGAACTAGTATAAACATCATGTCTCTTGTGTTGTTCATCATTTTCATCTTAGTTCGCACGAGAGGATCGGACGTAGATCGGTAGGGGAGATATCTCCGCGCGCACCCCAGTGTTCGAACCTCAAGGGTCTGCCGGAACCTGAAACCCGACATTTGGCGTGCCAGGTAGGGGTGCACCGGAGTCCTTCTTCCTCCGTGTTGCATTCCGCCGCTTCTCCACCCAGATGTCAAGCAACCCGGCTGCCAACGCCCACCGCTGGGCGGCGTGGCCCGCCCACGCCGTGTCGCCGTCTCAGGGCGACCTCACCTTGTGCCTCAGGCAGCTCGCGCTCTGCAGGGTGCTGCAGGGCGCAGGCGACGCGGCCAAACGCCGCCTGCCCTCACGCCACGGCAGGTGCGGGCCGCGGCAAGGGCCTCGAACCATGCCGCTGCCATGGCGCCATACACCCGACGGGAGTAGGCGAACTCCAGGGCCGCGCTCATGGTGGCCCGAGAGCTACTACGGTGCCACTTGCTGGAAGGTGGCCGCGACGTGTTGTTGGAGCGAGTGGCCGAGCTCCTGGACGCCGCCGCCTTGGGAGCGCCCCCCTTCTGCATCCAGCTGCTGCCCCAGACCCAGGACAGGTTGCACGACGGCATTATGCGCGCCCACGCGATTTCAGGCGGGCCCCAGGGCCGGTCCAGTGCCAACACCTCCGCCAGCACCGGGCGGCAGATCGCGCCGGCCCTTCCCCAGGCCAACAAAGGGATGCGCGCCGTGGCCTTTGCCCTCGGCGGACCACCACGTCATCACATACAAGGCAACGCCCCAAGCCAGACTGCGTGGCATGCGGGGCGCTACAGCGAGGTCCATGAGGTGGTCGCCCCGGAGGCCTACGTACCCCGCATGGTGGATCAAGGGCGCGAGCTGGAAGAAGGTCACGGCTCGTTCCTCGGGCCCGGCTGGGACGAGGAGGCGCCGGAAGCCGAGCTCTTTCAGGAACCCCAAGAGAGCATCGACAATCGCGCCGACAGCAGCAACTATCGGGTAGCACTCATCCCTCATGAGCAAGCTTACGCTAACCATGGGTCGCAGGAGGTACAGGTCGCCGCAGCGGATAGCTGCCCCAACGCTGCAACCTCTTATCCCTCGGGAGGAGGGTGCAGGGGGCTGCAGGAAAGGGGCCGAGATCCGGGCTCCCCCTCGCGGCGGTCGGGTCAAGATGTTCTCCGGATGTAGGCCCTCTACCGGGGAGGTGCCCCATGGCCTGCCCCCGACGGAGGACCCGTGGTCGTCGGGGGAACCGCTGGCGACCGCTCTACCCCATTGGCGTCATCCTTGGTTTCTGGTCACCGTCAATGGCGGCAGAGTGAGGTGCAAGGCGGGGCCCTCGTCTGGAGATATGATGCAAGGCCAGTACCTGTGAAGAAGGCCCAGTGCCTGTGAAGCTCGCCGCCCCGTGACACTCTCACGTAATAATGAGTGAGGCTGTACACGCCCCGGAGTCTCAGGAGCGCCAGCCTCAGGCCCTGGGGCTCCCGCCCACGCCCAATGGCAGCACTTAGCCCCGCGCTGGTGAGAAGACGTCGAAGACTAGACTAGGCGTCGGACGCGGCTTTTTTGTTTTTCTTCCGCCTTTTTGCTTTTTTGCTTCTTCCTTGTCAGCAAGTTTCTTTGGTTTGGATTTAAGTTGGATTTGAGTTCGAAGCTTGCGTGCATTCAGGGAGGGGGTGTTTAGTCTCGTTCAAGCAATCTCTCGCGTTCTGGTTTCGGATTTACGTCCCAAGCTAGCGTCAGCTGCCCCCCCCCCTCACGAGCCCCTCATGAGCCGGGTCAGGCCAGGAACGCCTACAGCCAGGACCATTGTCTCCGCACCCTCTCCGGAGGTCCACGTCACAGGATCAGCAGGTTAATCGAGGGACGCCGGAGGCGTAGCATCCCCCCGCAGGCCCGCTCAGGGCACGCCAGGGCCGGAAGGTAAACGAATCGACCAAACCATCACCGGGCTAGCGACTAAACTCACGCATAATGTTGTGCTCACCAGAGTACGGATTACAAATCTTTGCATGAGGGGCCTCCCCTCCCAAAATGCTCTTATATTCTTCAGGGCCAAGCCCGAGTCTTCTTCATGCAGGATAAACTGCAGAGACATGCAGTCACTCGGACATATCACTCACCACGTCTTCTGATGCGCCCTCGGAAGCGTCACTGGCGTCGTCGACATTGTCACCACCGCCGCCAGCATCCCCATCATCGCCAGGATCGTCCACAACATCGCCTTCATTGGAGCCCACGACCACGCCGTCGTCATCAGACGCGAAGGCCCTGACGAGGGCGTCCACATTGTCCTCCACCCACCGTGCCAGGTCACCTCGGGCGGCAATGGGCACGGGTGTGATGGCAGCGTCGAAGTCAAAGCGGGGGTCCCTGTCCTGCAAATAGCTGAAGACACAGGAGAAGGCACGCCCGAGCAAGGCTCAGCTCCTCTCTTCGACAAGCCAGCGGGACCTCTTAGACCGGTTCTCCAGAAGCGTGACCACATCAGTGAAAAATTGGAGGTTGCCAGCGTAGTTGACCTCGTGCAGCTCCCTAGCAGCAGCCTCGCAGACATAGCCCAAAGCTGTGTTGGCCCTCTCTCAGAGCGTTTCAAGCATGGGGGCATGCAAATGCTCCAGAACCCGCCGCCGACGGAGCTTGTCGTGGAATTGTCACAGCAGATGTCCTTAGTGTCAGGACTTAGTCGCGAGGCCAACGCATCTATGTGGTAGCTTGAGAGGGGTTGAGCGGGACGAGAGACGTGAGGTTTTACCCAGGTTCGGCCCCTCATGGTGGAGGTAAAAGCCTACGTCCTGCTTCATTGATATTGATGATGATGATCACGGTTACAAGAGTGCTCTATCTTGAGAGCTATTGTCTAAACCTAATTTGTCTAACTTGTGGAACTTGTGAATCTTGTCCCACTTTCGGGAGCCCTGCCCCTCCTTATATATGTTGGAGGGGCGGGTTATATGTAGAGTCCTATTAGGATTAGGACTAGTCTATCTCCAATACAAACCGGATACAAGTCCAGATCTTAAATCCTTGTAAGATAATATTCCTCCTGCCTTCCTCTTAAACCGGCCCACCATTAGACGTGAACCGGCCTTCTGGGTCTTGGGCCTTGTCATCTGTCTGCCCCGCACACCGGATTACCAGTGAGTCATAATGACCAGGTGGGTTGCTTGTAAACCGCCAAGTCAGGGCGGGTCGCCGGTGACTCGCCAAGTGTCAGCGGGATCTTCAGATAAACCGCCAAGTCCTGGCTGGGTTAACTTCCGGCCGGTTTACACCACGGGGTATATCCCCGACATTAGCCCCCAAGTTTAGCTTGGATTTATTCATGGTAAACTTATACTGCAAAATAAACACAAGAACAAATTTGACAGGTTATGCTCCGGGTTAAGAATTTTTATAAACCGGTACCTGATCATCCTTAAGTCCTTGTTATTTCCTCCTTCTGGGAAATCTGGGTCAACAAACCAGCTTCATAATCAATTTGCCGACATTGGCTTGTCACCGAGAAATATTGTGAAGAATAACTCCTTTGATTCAGCTCCGCCGGTTTAAGAAATATGGGTCTGAAAATACTTATCTGATATTCAGCCGGTTTGAAGATGTAAAACTTGCCGGTTTAATATTACCAAAATGGCCGGTTTATAAATATTGATGGCACCGGGTCATAATTGTTGTCAACACCGGGTTATGTAATTGATCTTCCTGATTTGCTCAAAACTGATAAAATGAAGATATTCCTCCTTTATATGCATAATACCTGTAGCCCCCAAGTCTTAAGAGGAGAACATAGTGATAACTTAAGACTTGCTCCAATAAGTGTTTCAACCTTGAAGAAATCCGGTTTGTTCATCTCAAAACTGAATACTCCATATATGTAGCCCCCAAGTGCCGGGTTGTCATGCTTGCAGCAACCTGGGACTTGTAATTACTTGATGCTCATAAAAACTTCAACCAGTGTAGCCCCCAAGGGCCGGGTCATTATGCAATAATGAGCAGGGACTTTGTAAGTATAATCTTGTAAACTTTGAACAGCAACGTGTGGCCCCCAAGGGCCGGCTTAGTAAGATAATACTGAACCGGGACTTGATATATATACTTTAATGAAAATAACATATTATAATGTAGCTTCCATCGTAGGGCTTGAACCCACGTCCACAAGGTTAAGAGCTTTGTGCTTTACCAACTGAGAAATGGATTCTTCAATATTATGGACGAAAACGTGTGTACCTTGAATTGTTGACAGGAGCAATTGGTAACCCCCAAGGGCCGGCTCATTATAATATGATGAGTCGGGTCTTCAATAAGACTAGTAAAAATGACTTTGCATTAGCCCCCAAGTGTCATGGTGCATGCTTGCAGCAACCTGGGACTTGTAATTACTTGATGCTCATAAAAACTTCAACCAGTGTAGCCCCCAAGGGCCGGGTCATTATGCAATAATGAGCAGGGACTTTGTAAGTATAATCTTGTAAACTTTGAACAGCAACGTGTGGCCCCCAAGGGCCGGCTTAGTAAGATAATACTGAACCGGGACTTGATATATATACTTTAATGAAAATAACATATTATAATGTAGCTTCCATCGTAGGGCTTGAACCCACGTCCACAAGGTTAAGAGCTTTGTGCTTTACCAACTGAGAAATGGATTCTTCAATATTATGGACGAAAACGTGTGTACCTTGAATTGTTGACAGGAGCAATTGGTAACCCCCAAGGGCCGGCTCATTATAATATGATGAGTCGGGTCTTCAATAAGACTAGTAAAAATGACTTTGCATTAGCCCCCAAGTGTCATGGTGCATGCTTGCAGCAACATGAGACTTGCATGTAATCTCAATTTGAATAATGTAGCCCCCAAGTGCCGGGTTGTAAGCCTGCAGCGACTCGGGACTATTCCTTCCATTGTAAAATAAAGCATATCCTTTGATAAAAGAGTAGACATTGCGCTATAGAGACTTTTGAAAACCTTAATAATAAAAATCCAGCCATGTTGGCTATTCAAGATAATATAATCCGGTATGAAAACCTTATTCATTCAACATCATAATGAAATTTCAGCCAAGTTTGGCTATTTGAATAATATAACCCAATGATTTATAAGCGCATGATTCCAATGGCGCAATCAAAATATATACTGGCGACTTGTTGTCCAAAGCCAGGCCGGTTTAACAAACCTGTTTCTGCATACAACAAGTTTAAAATGTCCTGGCGGTTTACCGCCAGACGGGTCATAATACCCAACATATAACCCGGGTTTATAACCAAGGTTGTACTTAAGAATAATCAAATATGAAATATATCATACCTGTGACATTGAATCACATCGTTGGTTTTACCAACTTTTTGTAGCGAGGGTGATAACCCAAATCTTGAGTACTGATAACTCCTTCCATATTGTACCGGTTTATAATAAAACCGTGCCGGGTTGTGATAAACACCGTGTTACTCCATAAGAGGATGTTAACAACAAGGATCAAACCGAGCAAATAGTCTCCGGATTGACGTGAACTGTGTTCCGTCAATTGATTGGTTAAAAAACTTTGTCGGTTTAAAAAACGCAATAAAAAGCAAAAAAAACCCTTCAAAGAAAAGTGTAAATCAAGTGCAATGACAAAACATTGCAAAAAAGGTTTATTTGAGCTGATCAGATGGTGTTACCATGGCCGAACACGACCAAGCTCCCATTAGGTGTAACTATGGTTCTAGTCAGCCAGGTCCCCAAATGAAACCGTGGCATTTATGCCGATCAAGTGGCATGGTCATGGTTCGGGTTCGACCAAGCCCCCAAGTGATTCTGTGGCTTAGGCCGATCAAAAGGCATGAGTGGTTCAGACATGACCAAGTCCCCAAGTGATCTGGTGGCTCTCGCCTATCAAGAGGTATGGTATTGGTTCGGACACAACCAATCCTCCAAGTGATATAACACAATGCTTTTAAAAAGCAAACTCAAGGGGTAAACCGGAGGCCGCTTTAGAACAACTCCGTGTAACCACACATGATGTAAAAGAACAGAGACCCCGCTTTATGAAGCAGAAGCCCCCAAGTGATCTATAATATGTCAGGCCAGTAAGGTGGGATACCCAAGTTCGAACCGCGCATCGTGGCAGCAGGTCCTCTTTGGCACTTTTTAACTTTTTTGCAAGAGATAAATTCTACTTGAACCGGATATTGAGAGCTTCAAAGCTTTGTGGGAGACATCTTTCCCTTGAACCGGATTTTAAAACGGAATCTTCATTTTTAGCCAGAAATTCTCTGATGGCCTTTAAACTCGAACTTGCGAGAAGTTAATTCCTTTTTGAACCGGAAATTCTTAAACCGGATTTGAGAGCTTCAGAGCTTTGTCGGAGAACAAATTTCCCTTGTACTGGATTGTAAACCGGAATCCTTTTCTGATGACCTGAAACTTCTTTATTGAGACGGGATTTTGTAACTGTCATATACTTTCTAATCCGGAAATCTTCTGATAGCACGATGTGAATCCGGGACCGGGTTATCTTTCCCTCCAACGTATTGGGGTTCTTAACTTCACTGAAAACCGGCAACGTTTGCTAAGTCATATCATTGTAGCCCCCAAGTCTCAAGGTGACTCGAGGAGTTGGCTTGAGATTCTCCATATTTGACCGTGACATAAACTGGCATAATTTGTATATCATTGATGTTGATAGCGTGATGTGACCCGGCGCGATGTGAATCCACAGAAGGTTGAGGTGACTGCGGGTTGTAAATGATCCCATATGAGCTGTGTCAGCAACTCGGCCAATGGTTCCTTCCAACTGGTGATTTGAAGTTAATCAAAACTGTAGTGGCGGCGACTTGTGCGCCCAATAAACAGCTCATGCAGACAGGTGCGGCCCGGTATGTTGATGTAGACCAGGCCGCGAGAGACGGACGACAAAGACGGCCGTAGCTTCAGAGACGGCACAGCCAGATGAGTCGGCCGCGGCGTAGTAAATCGGCGCGGACGGGAGAGTCGGCCGCGGGAGTTGTAAACCGGCGCGGACGGAGAGTCGCCTGCGGGTATTGTGAACCGGCACGGACGGGGAGTCGCCTCCGGGCATTGTAAGCCGGCGTAGATGGAGAACCGGCCGCGTGTTGACGTAAACCGGACCACAGGTGGTTTGCGCGCCTCCGTTGAGCAGTGCGGAATGGTCAAAAGCCAGTATATAATGACGCCAGTGCGCGCTCCATATGCATGGTATAACACCAATGTTGTGGTGAATAATTGTCCTGCATATAAAAATATGCAAAACCAATGTAATTGTTCTTTTTACGAAAACAATATATGTCAAAAATAGACTTAGATAGATGTCACCTGATTTGTTCGGACAACGGATGATCCGTTTATCGCGACCGAGGCGGCTGAACATGCCCTCGGCGGCTCAAGACCGCAGGGGCGGCTCTGATTTGTTGATATACATATCAGAGTCAACCGTGATATTTAAATGACAGAGCGGACGCGTGAGTTGGCCGTGGCATTGTAAGCCGCGCGGACAGATGGGTCGGCCGTGGGCGCGGACGGTTGAACCGGCGCGGGTATGGTCAAATGAACCGGCTACAGGCACGGCCCGGTGAGTTGATGTAGACCGGACCGTTGAGGCGGTGATTTGCGCACATCTGATAAGCCATTTGATATAGTGTGGATATAGCCGCGACCTCCAATGACAGCGCGCGGGGACC